>NW_027556098.1:137525037-137712687 GCF_003287225.1 Phascolarctos cinereus
ATGTGGGAAAATAGGTACACTAATACACTGTTGGTAGGACTGTGAACTAGTTTAACCATTCTGGAGAACAATTTGTGACTATGTCCAAAGGGCTATAAAACTGTGGATAACCCTTTGACCCAGAAATACTAGTACCAGGCCTATACTCCAAAGAGGTCAAAGAAAAAGGGAAAGTACCCACATAAATAAAAACATTTATAGCAGCTCTTTTTGGGTTGGCAAAGAATTAAAAACTGAGGGGAAACACATTAACTGGGGAATAGTTGAGGAAGTTATGGTATATGTGGTGGAATACTATTGTGTTATAAGAATGATGAAGGGGATGGTTTCAGAAAAACACACAACTTCCCCCCTCCCCCCATCCCCACTGTGTGGGAAGACATATGAATTGATGCAAAATGAAGGAAAATAATTTACACAGTAACAGTAATAATGTGAATATAATCAACTGTGAAGGACTTAGTAACTCTGATCAGTACAATGATACAGCAGAACTCAATTGGACTCAAATGGACTTATGATATGAAATATATGCACCTCCAGATAGAGAACTGATAAACTCAGAGAGCAGATAGCAGCATTTTTCCCCTTATTTTTCATGGTTTTTTAGAACATGGATAATGGTGACATATGTTTTCATAACTGTATATACATATATATACATATATATGCATATATACATATATACATATATATACATATATACACATATGCATATATACATATATACATATATACATATATACATATATACATATATACATATATATATACATATATACACACATATATACACATATATACACATATATATACATATATATACACATATATACACATATATATACATATATATACACATATATATACATATATATACACATATATATATATATATGTATATACATATATATATATATATATATAATATTGTATTTCTTGCTTTCTCAGTAGGTGGGGAAATGAGGTAGAGGAAAGGAGAGTACGAAGAACTGAAAATAAAAATAAAATTAAAAAATAAATGTTTGTTGGATTGTGTTGGATTTCCTTGCTATCACCATCTGGGGTAGTATTGATCCCCAAAGGTAGCCTATGCCAATATCAGTCCTTTGTAATATTTTGGATGGATTATTAAACAGATGGTTTATAAGAAATTAGAAAAGAAAAAAAAGATCATGAAGGTTAACTAAGAAGAAGTCATGCCAAACTAACCTCATTTTATGTTTTGATTGGATTACTTAACTGTTAAATTAGGAGCATTCCACAGAGAATAAATGTTGATTAAAGACTGACAGTCACAGTATACTTTGCAATAAACTAGGAAGTGTAGTATAGCAGACAGAGCTTTGGATCTGAAGAAGACCTGGGTTTGGATCCTGCCTCAGATACTAACTAGCTATATGATTCTTGGTAAGTTATTCAACTTCTCTGGGCTTCAGTATCCTCATTTGTAAAATGGAGATAATCATATTTGTAACACTTTCCTTCCAGGGTTCTTATGAGACTCAAATTAGACAACAGATATAAAGAGCTATACAAAATTTAATGATTATGTAAATGTCATTTGTTATATGTGAGGGTGTCTTGGTGACACAGTGGAGAAAGTGCTGGGCCCAGAGTCAAGAAGACTCTTCTTGAATTCAAATTTGGTGTCAGACATTTATTAACTGTGTGAACCTGGGGAAGTCACTCAACCCTGTTTGCCTCAGTTTCCTCATTTGTGAAATTTAGAGCTACAGAAGAAGAAATGGCTAAGTGTTTCAGTATCTTGTCCAAGAAAACCCCAAATGGGATCAAAAAGAGTCAGACATGACTGAAAACTGATTGAACAACAGCAATAGCAGTAGCTTATATGTCCAATGCTATTACATGGATCAGTGGAATTAGCTGAGGTAAGCAGTACAAGAGGTTAAAGGCATTAGTACATAAACAGAGGTAAACAGAGTGGAGTGTTTTCACACAACTCCCCCCATCCCCACTCAACAAAGAATCAGAAATGTAGAAGTACTGACAAGTTCAGGGCCACCAACTTCTGGCAATAATGGCCTAGGGGGAAACTGCCAGTGGGTATAAAGAGACATTTCCTTGATGTTGATGATTATCTGAGATTGACCCATTATTCCAGTGAGCCAAAACAATTACAGGCACTACATGTGAGCATTTATTGGATGGCAGATTGCAGAGGGCTGAGGGAGCAGTATCATTATCATTCCTTCAGCAACAGTGGACTTTATCCCTTTGGCTTCATGTTCAAGTTTGCCATTTCTCTCTGTGGTTTCTACTTATGGAATTTAATAGCCAGAGACTTTGGGCTGTCTGTTTGTGTTCAGGGGAGAGTGGAGAGGTTGGTGGAATTTCCACTTGTTTGTAGGCATCTATGGAGGATATAGGATTGAGCTGCAATCTCACCTTAGGTCAGAGAGATCACTGTGGGAAGGTGTCTATTTTAATTCATTCATTCACTCAACAAGAATTTGGTAGGGTGTGCTAGTAGTCACCCGAGAGCTTGTTTTAATATATCTCTTTTCCCTCAGAATAATATAATTTCAGAATAATAAAAAATTTCTTTTCTGCTAGATCTGTGATTTCACAGGTACAGGCAGCTCCTGGTAAGGAATTCCCTCTGCTCCGGCAGATTGGAACCTTCTTTGCATTTACAGTATTAGAAAATTGCTCAAGGACACTGAGTGCTTAAGCCTTTTGCCCTGAGTTGCAGAGCCAGTATGTGTCAGAGTCAGGATGTGAGGTCTTTCTGGCTCTCATGGTAGGTGATAGAATAATATATCCCATGTTTATTTAGAATGCAGAATTAAGACTGATCAGTTCCAGGTAGATACATTTCAGCCCATTTCAAGGATGAACTTGTTGACAACTAAAGCTGTCCTAAAATGGAATGGGCTGATCTAGGTGATAGAAAATATGTCACTAGAGGTGCCCAAGAAGAAAATCAGAGCACTTGCAATTGGAAGGAAACTTGGAGGCCAATGCAAGTTTAACATTTTTTTCAGATGAAGAAACTAACTTCCAGAGGGTTGAAGAGACTTGCCCAAGGCCGTAGAGGGAGTCAGTAGTCTTGGGCTGTTGACTCCACTACTACCGCCACTACATTATGCTGTAGAGGCTGAGTGACCCTTGGTCAAGGATTCTGTAGAGGGAACTCCTTCATTGAGTGGAAAATTAGACTAGATGTTTTTAAGCTCTAAATTCTCTTTCAATTATAAGATTCTACTCTGACACTGTGGTTCCGATCTCCCAACCCCTGGCATTCCCTCACCCCCCACAGCCTTGCAGGGATTCACTGTGGCACGGTTGACAGAAAGCTGACCTCACAGTCAAAGAAACATGGTTCACATCCTGCCTTTGATTCATCCTGGCTGTGTGACTCTGGCTGGGCAAGTGACTTAACCTGTCTGTGTCCCCAAGCAACTCTCTAAAAAAGCTTATAGGTTCTTCATCAGAAAAGGCCATAGGTTCATTGCAGGTTACATTAATAGAGAGACTTTTCTCATGGGTATCTCGATTCCCCATCCCCTATATGGCTGAAATCACATACATGCACATGTATATATATGTATATTGTATGTATGTGTATGCATGTGCACGTGTTTGTGTATGTGTGTGTTTTAGGCATTGTGATGGGTACCAAAAATAGAAGACGTGGCATCTGCCATCACTAAGTTTATAATCTGTAACAGACATGAGAAATATATACTTCAATGGCTAAATAAAAATCTATGACAAATAGTAATATAAAGGCAGTACATCATGAAATGTAAAGGAAGTATTATAGGGAGGGAGAGATTGTGGACATTTGGAGTGGTTAGGGGTAGTTCCATGGATTATGTGAAACTTGAGTTGGGCCTTGGAGGGAGAAATGGCATAACTGGAAATGAGAGGAGAGGACAATAAATTTGAAACTTAAAGGAACTTTAGAATTTATCTAGTTCAGCCCCTTCATTATACTGGAGATCAGAAAGGCTAATTAACTTTATTAAGATTACATAAGTAGTAAGGGACAGAATCAGGATTCCAAACTTGGCCCTATGACTCCAGTTGAAAGTCCAACAGGAAATCAGAGTTAGTATCTGTTAGGGCAGAAATGCTTGAATAAAGGTGTGGAGTGGACATCGTATATTCTGAGAACAATGGGTATAACAGTCTTACTAGAAATGAAGGTTCTTGAGAATGATGGGAAAATTAAGCCTTTAGAAGTGATGCCCAACTGTAAAGAGCCTTGAATGACAGGTTAAGGTGTTTGGAATTTATCCTGCAGGTAATTTGTGGCATATGTTTTAGAAGTGTTTTGGGGAGACTAACCACTAAATTCAAAGAACTCAAGTAATTTCAGGGAACACTTAACTTGAGATTCATTACAGGGAGATACCTAATGTCATGGACAGTGACAAATGTAAAAGATGACCATGTCTGGAATAACCATCAACAATAAAACAATGAACCCTGACAAGAGAACTCTCCTTCCTGTTCCTTGGAATCTGTCAGGCTAATCCCTGCAAATGGTCTTTATGTTTAACTGTCTTATTCTGATACTTGGCTACAATCCATCAAACACTTCTCATCCATTAAATATAATTATATGCTTTGTTGGAATAGCCAGATGTTAAGCACAGAGTGAGCAGATGTCTGTTCCTCAAACTGAAAGGTTGTAAACCTATTTACACCAGCAATAAACTACAAGTATTTAAATGATGGAAGGGAAGCAAACAGGTCTCCCCGTGAGGAAACTGGGGGGAAAATATCTATTCCTGGAAGAACATCAAGAGCGTGTGGTTGAGGTAAGGCAGCTTTAAGGGTTCTAGCAAAAGCTTCAATCACTTGAGGATTAGGTTAGGAGCTATTATGCCTGATCTACTGCACCAATTTGTTAGAGATTTTGTTGACTTCTTTCAGGAATGGCTCTTCTCTCTGGGCTCTACAGCCTGAGGGTGAGTATTTGCATGGGTTTCTAAATACATTATCTCATACTAGACTGCTTTTTTGTATGATTTAATTAAAATTCAGTTTGGACTAAAAGCAATTGAAAAAATGAATAAAATAAAAATTTAAAAATAAAAGTAATAATAACGATTGTTGTCATGGTGATGATGAATAGGTGTAGCAACTATACCCAGAATACTTATGCCTTTGATGCAGACTAGCTGACCCTACATAAGTTGTTTAATTTCTAAGTGGCCCAGAAAATTCTCTAAAGATGCACAAGTTGCACAGCAGTTACCTATCTACATTGGTAGAGGCAATTCCTCATCTGGAACTCCCTGTATTAATAATGTATAGGTTCAGTTTAAAAAAAAAGTAAGAATAGGTTTTGAGTATCCATGTTAATGGCAGTAGTATTGACTGAGGTGACACTTTAGCCCCATTTTTGCAGAGGACCAAATCTTCAATTTCTGCCTTCCCTATCAGCATGTTCACCTACACTGCCCAGGCTAGTGTAGATAGTATGGCTCCAATCTGTCAGCAGTCTGGGGAAACAAACATCTAGCAGATCAAGCCTTTCACCTTGGAGCATACCAGCAAACGGTACCCTCTTACAAATTAAGCTTTTGGTACAAGAAGGTCTGTTTATGAAAAAAAGAATAGCTCAGTTGTAGCCCCAAATGCAATGGATGAGGGAGGCATTTGATGAACTTGGAATGAGGAGGATTGTAGAATGTGTTCTGATTGTGCACAAGCACTGCTTACTACCAGTTACTACTACAACAATGCACAACTTTTTTTTTCAAATTAGCTGGTAGTGAACTGAACAAGAGAAGATGAAGTAGAAGGATGTAAATGCTTAATGATAGATAGCAGGATGTTCAGATGGAGTTCTGCAAATTAGGGTCATTGACAACCACATTGGTAACTAGTAGAAATAAGTATCCCTATATTCTAGCATAGAATACAAAGCCTAAGGAACACACAAAAAATTCTTTTGGTTTAGCTGCAAGAAAAAGCCTTATTTGGTCCCCCCCAACCTCAACCATCAACTGGCAGCTTCACTGTTCAAATTATAAGATAATGCAATAATGCACCAAGATATGGACCTGTCTTTCCAATCTTCCTTGGCTTTTGAGTAGGGCCAGGCTTATTTACAATTTGAATTCCTGAGCCAAGGAAAAGTAAAGGAAGCTGTCTCTGTGAACAGAACTATATACAACGTAGGAGAATAAACAGAATAGGATATTTCTTCTTGTTTCCCCTCCTTTCCTTTTCCTCAAATTGCCTCATACTTTATATTAAAGCAAATCTGAAGAACTGTCCCAGATAGTAGAGTAAACAAATGTGATCATGCATATTTCACTTTTTGTTTGAACTATACTTTTTGTACACCATTGAACAAAGTGGACCTTAAAAAATAAATAAATCAAAGGGAAATCCCCTACTTTGAGATTTTTCTTAAGTTTTGGACACTAGAAATGGCTTGGCATCTAAGGTTTTCCATAGTCTAACTCCAGTTTTGGTTCAGCCTACTCCATCAAGCAAATAACAAGCATTTATTAAATTCTTATTATGCTGGAGACATAGTAGAAGGGCAAAAACATCCCCTGACTTCAAGAAGTTTACATTCATCCTCCTGTTCTCATGCTCTAAATTCCATGCAAATAGGATTACTCTTTTGCTGCCTTTTCTCACATTATTGTTTTCCATCTCCATGCCTTTATTCATGCCATTCTCCTTATGTGGAATGGACTCTTCCCTGCTTCCACATAACCATTTGTTGAAGCCTTTCCCCTCCTACAAGGCCCACCAGGTGCTCAGATTCCATCAAGCAAAAGTGAAGTCTTCCACCTTTTATTTCTCATAGCACATGCCTGGACTTTGCGCTCATTACGTTTCTCTAAACATCATAGCTCTTTGGGGACAGCTTCCTGTCCCCCTTGACTTCATTTATCTTTTAAACTCTAAAAAACAAGCGTTGTGATGTCCAATATATTTTTCATGTCTACAGTGCCTAGCACAGTGTCTTGCACAGTATAGATGCTCAACAAATGTTTATTGAATTGAATTAAACATTAATTCAACAAGTTCAGAGGATTCCTCTATTGCTTGTTGCCCTATGCAGCTTATCTACTCTAGCTGCCCTGGCCTACTCATAATATCCCATGAGTCTGTGTGTTTGCCTCCCTCTATACTTTTTTCTCATGCTGTTCTCTCTTACCAAAGTGGCTTCTCTACTCACCTTCACTGATTCAGAACCTATCCATCATTCAAAGACCAGATCAATCTTGATCTTCACCTAATGAAATTAGCTAGAATTAGTTTCTCTCTTCAAAATTTCTGCCAATCCTTTGGTAATTACTACAAACTTGATCCTTATCACATACAATGCTTTGCATCATATTTATTTATATTATATATTTTATATATGTTTATATATGTATGTATATGCATATATATACATATACATTAAATTAAACAGTCATTAAGTTCTTACTATGTGTAAGGAACCCTACTAGGAGCTAATGATATGAAGAAGAAGCAAAATGCAATATCTGTTCTCAAGGAAGAACTAGACATTTTAGCAATCTTAGACAGCAAGGTCCTCAGGGGAATTTACTGTTGCATCTCTTTGTATCCTTTATGTGTCTCATAATGTGCTTTGCACAAAGAAGACTTTAAACACACTTTTTAAATGAATTACTGAAATAAGCTCTCCTGAAAATGCTGTTAGATAATCAACTATATTAAGACTGGGATGTTAGTGATGTTGTGAAGTATCTTATGATGTCAAAGATAGGGGGAGACCTTAGAGATCATCTCTAGGACTGAACCCAAACTTCACAGAAAAAAATCCCCTTAATAAAAGGATTTTTTCTGTAAAATTTGTACTCAGTTAAAAGGCTGTACCAAAGCACTTAGAAGGCCACATATGGCCTTGAGGCTGCAGGTTTCCCACCCCTGATCTAGACCAAGGGATCTTAATTTGGAGTCTACTAACCCTATGGAGTTCCATGGAATGAATTCAGGATAAACTTGGATAAGCTTGGATGGTTAAAAAAAATACAGCCTTATTTTCACTATCCTCTAACTGAAATTTAGCATTTCCCTCATTTATTTAAAAAAAAACTATTCTGAGAAATGCATAGGGTTTACCAGACTGCCAAAGATATGGTGCCATGATATTTAAAAAAAAAAAGTTAAGAAGCTCTGACCAGGAGCAGAGGTGAGAATCTCACAGTCCACTAAACTCTGGAGTATGATTCCAACCAGCTTACAATGTAATTGGTAAATGTTTAACAAAATAAATAAAAAATACAATGCAATGCAGATGGTGCTAATTTGTCATCTTCTAAAAGTCAACATGCAGCCCAGAGGGATTTGTATCTATTTGAGCATGACCCCAACTCTCATAATTCGTAGATGAGGAAATGAGCTCCCACAGATAGTGGCAAAGCTAGTTGGATGAATTTTAGTCTAGTTCCTAATATTTGGAAAGGGAGGTAGGGTTGTCTTTTTTTTTTTAAATTCTCTGAATATGGAATGACTTTTCCTTATTTCTAACTCTCTTCTTTGCTTTAATGACATAGGTCTGACTTTTGTGTAGGCTCTTAGTTTGCTTTTTTTCTTTTCCCTCCACAACATCTATTCTGAAATGCACAAAGGTCAAACTTTAGTGAATGGCAATGAAAAAGAAAAGTGTAGAATCCAAAGTTTGAGAAAGATTATGTCAAATATCAGACTTGATATTCATCATTACTTCTTTTGTATGCTGATGTACTTTAGAAATGATTCCAAATTAAAACAGAAAATGGGCGATTTAGGCCACAAATTGTTGCTCCTAAAAATGTGAAAAGTATAGGAGGTATGCATTTTTTTTAATTTCACCTCCAACTCCATTGCTAATAAATAAAACCAGCCTTAATTTCAATTCACGTGACCATATGTGGAACAATTTCAACAAGGTGAGAAACTGTTATCCCACCAAATCTTTTTGTTCCTATAACCTACTGTTCCATGCCTGGAATTTCTCTAGAGGCCCTTTAGCTTTGTGGTTTAAGGCTTTATTCTAAGGTAAGTTGCAGATACCCCTAAGAGAATTCATATCACAAAACTCACCAAATGTCAGGGTATGAAAGGACCTTAGCGACCATCTAGTCCAAGTCATATCTAAACCAAAAGTCTCCTTTATTTTAAGCTGTTTTTCATTTCCAAATTTATGTGAGTATGGAATCATTCCTGAGACGAAATTCCAAGATAGAGAAAAAGACAAGGAAGGAAACCACTATACTATTAAGCATTTGAAAGAATAAAGAGTAGGGGGTAAAAGGATATAGAAAGAGAAAACTGGAACATAAATCTGATGAACCTCAAACTTTTGTTGACAGTTTGCCCTCTATTCAAATGCTGGTTCTGTCTATCCTAGCTGTATTCCTCAAATGACAAGGATAGCTGCTGAAGCTAATTGCAATGTAGTTTATGTTAGTGGAAAAAACACTGGATTTGGAATGAGGGAATTTCAATTTGAATCTCAACCTCATCAGTTAACAGCCTTGTGACCATGGGCATACTGTTTAATCTTCTGAAACTTTTACTCAACTGTAAAAATGGAGATAATGATGATTGCATGACCTTCTTCACTGGCTCATTGTGAAGGAAAGATTTTGAAAACTGTGAATCCCTACACAAATAAGTTGTTACTAATTGTAACAATTGTGGACCTTAATGATTCCCTTTGCTTTGAATCAAATCTTCCTTTAGTGGCTAGCAGTCACAGCTAAAATCTATTTACCCTGATTAAAGTGTTGGCCTTTCCATTCCTCTTGTTCCCTGTGCTTGTTTTCTGCGTTGCCAGAATTCCCAAGGATGGCTTTGAGAATTAGAATGTTGCATTTGGAGTCACATGACCTGGATGTCAATCCCAACATTGTCACTGAATACATTTTTCTCACCTGTAAAATGAGGTTGGGCTAGATGGCCTCTGATGTGCCTTCAAATTCCACGTCTATGTTGCTCGTCATTTTCCGCTAGCCATGCTTTCATTCTCCCATGGAACTCCCTGTGGTTGCTTTGGACACAAGTGATCAAGAAGTGATGATGATAGTGTGAGTCTTTTTGCTCTCCTGATCCAAAGTCTAGAGGACTGTTTCAATAGTGTTTAAAGACTAACTCAGCTATATTTTATGAGGGAAAGGGCACCCACCATAAATATAGGCTCAGTTTTATATATAACTTCTGCTGGTCTCAGGAAAGCCCTGATGTTGCCTTCTCAGTATTTCTGATCCTCTCTCTGAGATATGAATCCTTAGATCTTTTTCCTCTTACTGGTAGTGTTATAAAGAATGGAATTACATATGTCTGGGTCATCTGTTAATATGCAACACAAATTCATGTCACTATCTTTTGGCCATTAGGTAGGGGGTCATGTATCCTTCTCCAAAATTTTAGTTCTTTGCCCACTGGAGCTTTGGCCTTCAAAATTTATATTATTTATACTTTTGTTTCAATGAATCTTTAGTAATTCTTAGATTAGTATGCTTCAGACACAGAACTTCCTCCTTATAAGAATGTAGTATAAACTGGCAATTAGGAATTTTGGTCCTACTATTGTTTCTGTTATTGACTCACTTTGTGAGTATAGGCAGGTCACTTCCCCTTTCTGGACCTCAGGTTACTCATATGCTATAGCAGATAGTGAATGAATGCTTGAATGAATGTGATTTAAAAGGGAAGACAAAGCTCTTTCTTCCCCCCACCCCTGCCCCAGCCAGAAACACACCCAGCTCAATAGTAATGCCAAAAATCCTCAATGGGAAATGGGAGAAAGGCAAACTGAGGTCGATAGAACTATCTCACAGTAACTACCTCTCACTGGAACCCAAAGAGTGAGGTTGATATCTAAGCACCTGGATATAATGCTTCTCCTCTCCAGCTGCTAAGTGGATGGATAGATTCATGTAGCTGGTGATATATACTTAGTTGGCTTCATGCTGAGTAGAGAAACAGAGGAAGGGAGTAGACAAAGGGGAAAGACAGACCAAATGGTTTCCAAATAGGAAAAGGTAGCAAAAGGTGTCTGGGAGGAAAAGTAGATGTTTGCATCCTTCATGCTAAGCTCACAGGCGGGATTATAAACAATGGAGAGTTAAGTAAAAACTATTGGACTCTAGAAAACAAAGTGACAGTACAGGAAAACAGACAATTCTCCAAAGAAAGATCTTTCTTTTTGTCCATTTGCTGACAGGAAAGTGTTGATTTTCTTGTGACTGTATTGTGTCTTTTATGTTGTAACATTTCCACAATGGGAACTGGTTCTGTGTGCACATAAAATGGCTTTGGCAGGCAGAAGACACCATAAAGGAGAAGGAAATTTGTCATCAAACTCTCTAATAATGCGTCCAAATCTTGATATTCAGCGGACGATTGTATTATTTGGTAGAGGGATCCCTGAGTTTTCTTTTTCCTCTTCTAGCTCTTTCCTCTAGCCCAAGGTTGGTCTCTCTCTCACTCTGTTTGTGTCTCTCTCTGTGTCTCTGTGGGTCTGTGTCTCTCTGTCTCTCTCTCTGTCTCTCCCTCTCTATCTCTGTCTCTCTCTCTTTTATCATGAACTGTTTTGGTAGTCTGGTAAAGCCTCTCTACCTCATCTCAAAATGATGTTTTTAAATGCACAAGATAAAATACATAGGTTTACAAAGGAAACCAATTACACTAAGATTTTTCCCTCAACCAAGTTCACAACCCTCTGTTCAGAATCCCTCTTCTTGCCTATTCTGTGGTTTTCTTTCACTTACTAAGTGAAATCACTCCTGGACAAAACAGTGAGGAGAGCAGGGTCTTGGGGCTAGGAAAATGAGGAATCCGGGAAAGTTTAATGAGTGAATCTTTTAATTAACAAATACTCATTAAATACCTACTACTCTAGGACATTTTACTTATTGCTACAGGAATTACAAACATGTTAGAGACTTGGTCCTTTCTTTCAGGGAGATGATGAGACAAATGAATCAATCAAATAGGTGATATTTATAAAGGGTTTCCTATATTTCAGGCTCAATGTTAGGTGATAGGATACAAATGAAAGAGGAAACAATCTATGCACTCAAAGGGCTTATATTTGGTTATGGCACACAATGCATACACATATAATATACGTACTTAGATGTGTGTGTATATATATATATATGTATATATATATGTATATATATGTATGTATATACAGTAAATAAAAATTTTGAATTTACTATAGATGTGTGAACCGTGACATATAAAATGTTTGAGACATAGTTTATGAGTAATTAATCTTTTTATTAATTATGCTAGCACATAATTTACTAATATATTATATTTATATATTTAACAGTATATATTATTATATTACATATTATATATTATATATAATTATTAAAAGGATCGATAATACTTTCAAATGCCAAAGACCCCTCATTGAACCTACTCACAATGCTTATATGTTCTTGGAAGACTCGATATTCCTGAAGGTAAGAATCAACTCTGATTGGTTAACAATTAATGAAAAGAATGAGTATCATAATAAGAAGTGGGCTTATTCTAATGAGGGGCTGGGGGACATTACTCTGATCACTCAGTTTGGGGTGAGGAGACATCTCTTATCCAGACTACCCCTGCCTAGAGCAATCTAGACAAAATGGGGTCCACCTCTGCTCAGACCTGACTGAGTGGAACACAATGGGCCAGAATTTGCCTTACATTAAATTCTTTGTTAGGTTCTGTAGTTGGATGGGGCAACAACTGCCATCTAGGATCTCAAAACCAGGGATTTGGGCAATCTTTTCCATCAACAATGTCCTTCAGATGCTGGCTTGGCCTAGTAGAGAATGAGGACATAGGAAGGGAAAATAAAAAAAAAAAACCTGAATCTCCCCAATAATTGGTTACTGAATAATCATTTCTCTCAGTACACACACATGCACACACACACACACATATGTGTATTAACTGTGTGTGTGTATGTGCATAATAAACAAAAAAATAGTGAGGTTTTTTGAGGGGGAAGAGTAGTAGCTACTAGTAGCTGAGAGATCAGGAAAGGTTCAATATAAAAGACCTATAGTTTGAACTGAGTTTTGAAGGGAACCAGGAATTCCAAGAAGCAGAAGGGTTGGGATGGGGGGATGATTTCTAGGCCTACCACAAAATCAAGTCCATAGACATAGAGATGAGAGATGGGGTATCATGTGAGAAGAACACCAAAAGGTCAGAATGGTTGGACTACAGAATACGTGAAATTGAGAAACGAATAATCCTTCTTAATGCTAGTGACTTTGCTCTATTGCTTATCTCCAATTTATCTGATATATATATATATATATATATATATATATATATATATATATATATATATATATATATATATATATATATATATCTTGTTTGTATACAGTTTTTTAGGTTGTCTCTCCCATTAGCCTGTGTGTACCTTGAGAGCAAGGACCATCTTTTGCCTTTCTTTGTATCTTCATTGCCTAGCATAGTACCTGGCACATAGTAGGTGCTTAGTAATACTTATTCACTGGATGAATAAGACTCAAGATGTTGGCTAGAGCCAGGTTGTGAAGGGTTTTAAATGTCAAATACAGGACATTGTATTTGATTCTGGAGGTACAGTGACCCATTACATTTTATTGACAGGGGAATGACATGAATAGACATACATTTTCAGAATATCACATGGGCAATTTCATGTAGCATGTATTGTAAAGAGGAGAGACTGGAGGTAGGCAGATCATTAGTTGGATACTATAATTGCCCAGGTGAGAATCATTTAGTCAGTCAGTCCACTAGTGAACAAGGGGTTGAGGGGAGGGGAAAAGGAAGAGAATAAGCATTTATATAGCACCTACTATGTGCCGGGCACTATGTTAACTACTTTATAAATATTATCTTATTTGATGTTTACAACAAACCTGTGAGGTAGGTGCTTTTATTCCCATTTTACTCAGAACTCAGTAGACTGAGTAAACGGAAACTGAGCCAAACATTAAGTGACTTGCCCACGGTCACATGGCTAAGAAGTGTGCCTGAGGCCAGATCTCAATTTAGGTCATCCTGACTTCAAGCCTAGCATCCTATCCACTGTGCTACCTAGTTGCCACCTAGACAACTCTTTATTAAAAATAAAAATTAGGGGCAGCTAGGTGATGCAGTGGATAGAGCACCAGCCCTGGATTCAGAAAGACCTGAGTTCAAATCTGGCCTCAGACACATAACACTTACTAGCTGTGTGATCCTGGGCAAGTCACTTAACCTCATTGCCTAGCAAAAAAAAATAAAATAAAAAATAAAAATTACCCGATTACTATGTGCCAGGCACTGTGCTAAACACTGGGACTACAAATACAAGTAGAAAGTAAAAAAGTCTGTGTCTTCAAGGAAAACATATTCTAATGGGAGAAGGACATGCCTAACAAACATAAATAGGCAAGTAAGAATGTTCTCCATTGCTGTGGGCATTCCCTCCAATGATTTGGATGGCAATGCCTTTATGCCTTAGCACTTTGCCTTCCTCAGCTTTTGTAGATAAGATTCTCTCAAACTAGAGTATGCCAGAGGAAGATGAACAGGATAGAAAGAGAATTGGAAATCATGTCATATGATGAAAAGTCAAAGGGACTGGGAGTATTTGAGAGAAGAATAAACTTAAGAGGATATGGTTCACTGTCTGAAGATCTGAAGTGATTCTGGGGCTGAGACAACAGACATAAGTGGTTTCTTACTAGTACTTCCCACTTTGGTAAGATCTGCCAAAATCTATGCTCTTTTTCTCTATGGGCTTTTTTTTTTCAACTTAAATTACTTTTATTTAAACATGATCTGAGACAGGACTGCTCACCCAAGAAATTGGTTGACTGTTACCAGTCAGAGGTGTTTGGAGGGAGTCTTCCTGAGCAGAGCACCTCCAGGGGCCTGAATCTCACAGTTCCCACCCTCATCTGGGTGTGGCCCCTAAAATCCACAGCCAGAACATGCCACTGCGGATAAGGTTGTAGTCAGGGAGTTGTTGTATGGGACCCACTGCAGCCACTGCGGGGCACTGGTCGTACAGGTATTTGGAGCAAATTTCCTCACAACACTGGCATCAATCTCCGATATCCACCTCTCCCATTTGGACAAAGGAATGCAGCGGCCATAGGTCAGAAGGCTGCATCCAATGTCTTCACACACAGGGGTGGTACCATCCAGATGAGACACCAAAGCATTTCTCAGGATGTTTTTGCCCCTCATCATCTCACTTTCAGTGGCACTGGTATACAGACGCAACCTCTGGCCCTGAAGAAAGAATACCATATCATCTATGTTCATCTTATCAGTGACAAAATGGATTCCAAACAGGCCGGTTTCTGAGTAGCAGATGTTGAAGGTCTGGAAACTCTGGCAGAGCTTGTTTGCCACAGAAACAGATGCCAATGTACTCGACTGATGCATGCCCCCTCCATAGGCACAATCATAGTGACCAATGATTGAGTTGGCTACTGAGAGTGCAATATTATCAGGGTTGGCCCAGCCTGAGCCCTCAACTGCAATAGCCACATGAGCTAGAGGCATAGCATCATCCCAGTGATCTCACTGCCTGTGAAGTGGCAGGATGATGGGAGAGGCACAGCATCCTCAGTGTATGCCATGGGGACACTGCTGAAATGCTTCTGAGCCAGGTCCAGCAGCTGCTTGTGCTCCACACCTCCTGCAGCAGCCAGCACCATTCGAGGAGCCTTGTAGTAAGTATCACTAAATTCAGCCAAGTCTTGCCTGGACAGTTTCCTGGCATCTCACTGGGTCCTTCCACAGCTTGGCAAGGGGAGTGCCTTGGTAAGCAGTGGCATGAAGATAGTCAAATACCACAGCCCGCCAGGAGCTGTCATTCTCCTGCATTTCTTGAAGAATCACATTTCGCTCCTTCTCAATCTGGGAGTCCTTCGAGCTGCAGCTCTGCACAATGTCACCCAAGATGTCAACAGCTTTAGGATGGTCCTTACTCAGTGCTTTGATATAGTAGGCAGTGTGTTCCCAAGTGCTGTAAGCATTTAGATGGGCACCCATCCTCTCTACTTCTTCTTCCAATGCTTTCCCAAGACGCTTCTTTGTACCCTTGAATGCCAAGTGTTCCACAAAGTAGCCAGCTCTATTGTTGTTTTCATTTTCATAGCAGCTGCCAATATCTATCCAAACTCCCACTGTACACGTATGTTGGTTGGAGTCCTCAGAAGCCACCCGGAGCTCATTGTCCAGCGTGGTGACTTGGGTTGCTGGAATATTCTGGAGAGTCTGAACAAAGGTAGTTGCTCTACAAGCTGTGGGCATCTTTAATAGAGAAGGCGAGCTGCAGGCGCAGAGAAGGGCCTGAGCCGCAGCATCCCCGGCCTGACATACAGGAGAGGCCGCCATTTTCTTCCCTTCCTTCCCTCAGGCTGGGCCTACTCTATGGACTTTGAATTCATGGCCATCTGCAAGCCACCATGAAGTATCACAGGAGGGCTTTAGTAGAAGAACACATGGGTTTTCAACAAAACTCAACCCCACACATTGGTCTTCCCCCCCCCCTTTTTTTTAGTGTTATGGAGATCTAGGATCTAGTCTGTGGAAATCTGTGGGTCACCGTGGTCAGGTGCCTAGCAGAATTCTATGCTGCAAAAGAACCCTGTAGCCTGAGGAACAGAAGGAAAGAGACAAGACCCATATTTGGGCTAGAAATTGAGCTCATTCCCTTGCCCTGTACTTTTTCCTCTTAGAGACTGAGAGACCCAACTTCCAAATTACAGAAATCACCCCAGCTGCAATGGCAGCATTCTGAACTGTTGTGCCAGAGGACTAAGGAACAGAGGTTATGGGACAGAACAATGTGTATAAAAGGCTTGTACAGAGTTATGCAACTCTCCATTAACCCTGAGGAAAAGAGAATAGCACCTAGCTGGGGACAATTCTGTTCCCCCATAAGTTACTTGGGGCAGATATGAGGCTGGTGAAACATGAGAGGACACTGAGTCATTTTGAGATGCAGTCCCCAGGGACCAACATCAGAAGGGAGTCAGAAAATGAACAATAGGGGAAAAGGAAGGAGGAAGACCGAAATTATCAAAGATCTCAGAAAGAAGAAAATTCAAAGACTTTGAACATGACCAGACAAATCAACAGAGTTAAAACATTAACAGCAGAAAGAAATATGTCCTTCAGATCTAGTAAATAAATTCAGTAATCTTTGAATGCAGGAATCTCTGCAAAACAAAGGAAAATAATCCAACACTTGATGAGCAGAGGACTGTAGAATTTGAGGAGAATCACAAAATCCTGTTACTGAATTGTTTAAAAGAGAAATGAGAATTATGAGAGCAGAATTTATGGCCTGCACAGCAAAAACAATAGACAGAATAGAAAATTTGAATCTGAAATGGCAAGTTTCACCAAATAAACAAAAAAGAGAAAAAAAATATATTGCTAATGCAAATAGTCAGAAGGGAAGGACAACCTCAAAGAAGATGGGCAAAAAAGAAAAGAAAGCAATAAAGTTAAAATAGAATATATTCTCCAAAAACAAAACAAACTGATCTGGAAGAGAGGATACAGACAGACAACCTAAGGATTACATGTCTCCCAGTAGAACATGGTAAAAAACAACCAAACCAAACTTAAATATCACAATAGAAGAAAAAATACAAGAAAACTGCACAGAACTTTGGGACTTAATAAATCAAATGCCAATTGAAATAGCTCATACATTGCTTCAAAGGGGGAAAAAAAAGGCAGCAAACACTAGGACATAGATTGGTTACATTTAATAATTCAATTTAGATACAAATTTTGCAAGCAACCAAGAGAAAGACCTTCAGGTACAAAGAAAAGGAAATTTGTATAACACAAGACTATTCTATACCCAGCAAAACACATGGGAGGGAATTGGATGTGTTCCAAACAACAGTGGATTTCAGAAAGAAGCACATGGTAACCTATCCTACAAATTTGTGCTTACCCATAAATGAAAGAAAATATCAAAGTTCAATAATAAAGAGTCAATTGAAACATTTTAAATTAATCTGAAGAGATTCTTTACTCTTTTACTTCAGAAATGCAGGACAGGTGAATGAATGCAGCTGAGTAACAACAGAATGACCAGTAAGAGATTTTTCTGAATGTATAGAAGTCAAGTAGAGGTAAAGGTGGAGAGGTGGGACTGAGGCATTCTGTATAGAATCTTATGGCACTTTGCCTACAGGTGAGAGGGTTCTTGGATAGAGAGATGGAAGCAGGAGGATAGAGGGAAGTATGTAACTTGCCCATGTAAAATCAGCAGCTAGAAATGAGAGAAAGGTAACCTCTGTGCTCTCTGAGGAAGAAAAGAGACTATACAGAGGTTGGTGAGGAGAAAGGGAGGAGACTGAAAAAGAGGGAGGAAATGAAGGCCTTGCTTTGGTGGTGAGAGGGGATTCCACAGATGAAAGCTCCCATGAATGGAGAGATTTTTTTTTTTTTGAAAGGGGATGGAGACCTTGCGCTGATTGTCATCTAGGGATCTGGGGCTTGATAAGATCTATCATTTGACCTTGGTAGAAAAGACATTGGAACTCTTTGGTAAACTGACACCTGGGTGAATGAGAGGTCATGAACACAGGGAGGAGATTCTGAGGGACATTAGGGAAGAAAGTAACCAGGTATGGATCAGTGATAGAGGGCGTAGCTCAGTAATTAACTGTATGTGTGTGTTCGTGTCCTACTACAGGGCAGTGTCCCATCTGTTGCATGTAGGAATTGGCACTGTTTTGAGAGTAAGGTACAGTAGAAAAAGGAAATCCATCGGGAAAGTTCTATAAAGTAGTGGCAGAAACTGCCTGGAAGGGAGAACCTAGAATGGATACCTCAGAAGTTTTGGTTCAGTGAGGAATTCAGAGAATAGAAAGAGACTCTGGAATTATAGAGATCATGAACCAAAGAATGAAGGTCTAGAGTAGACAAAAAGAGAGTTTTTAACAATTAACAAAATTCAATTTTTAATTAACAAAAATTAAATAAAAAACAAACAACTAATAAACAGGACTAGTTAAAGGAGGAACAAAGGAAGGAGGAATCTACTTGAGTGAGAGGGAAAAAAAAAGAAGGAAAGAATTAAATACCTAGATAAAATCAGGAAAGAAAATGGAATTAATAAGTGTAACTTCAAAGGGAAAGGGTTAATAAAGGGAAGGAGGGGGATCACAGGTGAGGGATAGAGAGCCAGTGGGAATTGTGTCACCATAAAAAAGATTAAGCCAAAATAAATGGAGAGACATTGTACTATGTTTGCAGCAGAAAATGGGGGAAAACTCATAACTTGAAATAATCTGATATTGGAGAAAAATATCAATCTGACTTTCATATACTTAAATGTGAATGGATTAAACAATTCAATAAAATGAAAAAGTGACTGATTGGATAAGAAAATAAAAGCACCCTAAAACCTGTTGCTTATAAGAAATACATTTTAAAAACATATGCACAAAATCAAGCTTAGGATTTGGAAATATTTTACTATGCATCAAGTGAGTTCCAAAAAAAGCAAGAGTTGCAATCATGCTATCTAAGAAAGCAAAAATAAACATTTAAAAATAGTGAGAGGATAAAGAAGAAAACTATGTTATGCTGAAAAACAATAGACTAAGATAATTGCTAATATAATTCCTGGGGGCAGAGTCAAGATGGTGGAGTAAAAAGAGTGACTTGCTTGAGCTCTCTACCAAACCCCTCCGAATACCTAAAATATGGCTCTAAACAAACAACCTGGATGGTTGATTAGAAAGGTCTGTTGTGCCAGGCTGGGAGAGGAGCACAGTTTAGTGTGGGCATGCTGGCAAACACCAGGCCTCAGTGAACCTGGAGCAACCTCAGGGGACTGAATCACAGGCAGCTGTGGCAGTTTCCAGACTTCTCAACCCACAAATGCCAAAGAAATGTTAGAAGGTCAGTAGGAAAGGTCTATTGTACCTCAGTGAGAGAGAAGCTCAGTCCCAGTTCCAGTCCTGGCACAACCCTGGGGCAGTGGCTGCTTCCAGAGCTCTCGGTCTGCAAAAGGAAGGGGAATTGAGTGGCTGATCAGAGGAAGGTTGCAGGGATTTCTTTGCTGGTGCTAAGGCAGGATTCTCTTGCTTTACCCTTGTACTTGGGTACTTGGATCTGGGTCTCAGTTCTGGGTGGTGATCCTGTGGTGAGGAGGAGTGCTGGCATAGTGGAGCTTGTGGTGTTGGTATAAAGGGAATCCTACTCACAGTTCCATGGCAGAAAAGAGTGCTTGTGGCCACTCATAGACCAGAGCACAGGCCAGGAAAGGAGTAAACATTTCACCCTTGATCATAGCACCTTGGAAGAACTGAAAATTTACAGGTCCCTAGAAGTATCTCTGAAAACAGCTGCACAAAATCCCCAAAGCTTGGGACAGTACATTCTCCACACTGAAAGCAGACACCTACCTTTGGCAAAGAGTTCAAAACTCAAGTAATTGGCTGAGAACATGAACAAACAGCACAAAAAACAGTCAGACCACAGAATCTTTCTTTGGTGACAAAGAAGATCAAAACATACAACCAGAAGAAGACAACAAAGTCAAAGCTCCTACATCCAAAGCCTCCAAGAAAAATATGAATCTGTCCCAGGCCACGGAAGAGCTCAAAAAGGATTTTGAGAAGCAGATAAGAGAAGTATAATTCCTACTATGAGTAATTACCAATAGAATTGCTAATTAATATAAGAAATCAACTTATACTCTTCCAAATGTCTTTCCATCCAAATTCCTAAAGGAAACATCAACCGAGCTACATGAAAATGCAGACAGTAACACAATAGTGATGGGGGCTTCAATATTCCTCTTTCAATTTTGAATAAATTTAACATAAAGTTAAACAAAAGAAACAATATGAACTAAACAAATTGCTGGAGAAGCTGGAGCTAAAATACATTCTAAATTTTAAATGAGATTAGAAAAGAATAAACATACTTCTCAGCATTACATGGAGCTTTTACAAAAACTGACTATGTATTACAGCACAGAGACATTGAAAACAAATTTTCAAAGGCAAAAATAGTGAATATATACTTATGGACCATAATGTAATAAAATTAGTCATTAATTCAGAGACCACAAACAAAATACATATTCTCAAATGGACACTTAACAATGAAATCCTAAATGATGAGTGGGTCAAAGAACAAATTGCAGAAAAAATAAATAATTACATGGAAGAAAATGATAACAATGAAACAATGTGCCAAAATTTCTGGGATGCAACTAAAACAATTCTGGGGGTGGAGAAAGTATATCCTTACAAAGACACATTGAAAATATAGAAAAAAGGAAAAAATCAATGAACTGAATATGGACTTAAAAATTAGAAAACCAACAGAGAAGTCTAAAATAAGCACAAAAGTTGAGATATGAAAAACTACAGAAAAATACATAAATTGGAAACAGAAAAAGCCCATAGAACTTATCAATAAAAAATAAAAGCTGGTTCTTTGAATAAAACTAATGAGATTGATAAACTTTTAGCTAATTTGATTTAAAAAGAAGATAGAAAATCAAATCAATAAAATAGTAAATGAGCAAGATGAAATCACAACAAAATAAGAAATAAAAATAATTATCAGAATATATTATATAACAAACCTGAGATAAAGTACCCAATCTTTTAGAAGATCAGATAGAGACCTTAAATAACCCAGTCTTAGAAAAGGAATAGATGTAGCTGTAAAGAAACTAAAAGAAGCCAAAGGAAAAAAAAATAACTCTGATCCAGATGGATTTATGGGAAAATTCTATCAAACATTTGAAAAACAATAAGTATCCATACTTTGTAATTATTTTCAAAAGTTGGGAAGGCATCAGACCAGAATCCTGTTATGAAATTAATATAGTCCTAATACCCAAACAAGGGAAAGATAACACAAGGAGCTAAAACTATAGATAATTATCACTAATTAATATTGACTCAAATTTTTAAACAAAATCCTGTCAAACAGATTATTGTGATTTGTCCAAGAAATCATTTATTATGACCAAGTAAGTTTTATATCGGAGAAGCATTAGGAAAACAATCAATATAAGTAATCATATTAAAACCAAAAACATTCAAAACCACAAAATTATTTCAACAAATTCAGAAAATGCTTTTTATAAGGTACAGCCCTCATTTATGCTACAAACCCTGCAAGGAGCATGTACAGAGAAACTTTTAAAATAGCATTAAAAGCATTTATGTAAAATCAAAAGCAAGTATTATATGTAATACTGGAATCTTTTCCGAAAAAATAAGGGAGTGGTGCAAGTATGCTCACTTTCCTCACTGTTATTTGATAGTTCAAGAAATGTTAGAACCAGCAGTAAGACAAGAGAAATAAATTAAAGGAATAAAATTGAGAAAGATACAAAACAATTCCTGTTTGTAGATGCTATGTAAAATCCAGGGGAACTGGGAAAGATAACAAGTCAAAACAACCAATAAATTTAGCAAAGTTAAAGGTTACAAAAATAAATTATCAAAAAGTTAATTGAGTTGCCCATTGTCACATTGCTAGCATGTATCAGAGGTCCAGCTTAAAACCAGTTCTTCCTAATTCCAAGTCCAGTATCCATTATGCCACACTGACACTTAGAACTCACAATAAAAGGCAACAAATAATAAAAGCCAAGTGAAACATACAGATAGTAAGTGCTTTAAGAGATATAAGATATTGCTGTGCTTTGGAGCATGGTCTGAAAAGTTTTTATAGAGGAGATAAATCTTGAGCTGGGTCTTGAAGGTTTTGAACTATTTGAATAAGAAAGGGAAAAAAAGAAAGAAGAAGAGAAGGAGTATGGGTAGGGAAAGGAGTATAAAAATCTAGTAGGCAGGAATAAGCATGACATATCATGGGACAGTGAGAACTGTGGTATAAGTAGAACAAAGGATGCATATTGGTGGAAGTTAGAGATAATATTGGACAGAGAAGGTACAATGAAAACAGAATTGATAGATTAGGTGTTGGAAAGAACCTTAGTAGTACTAAATAGTACTCTAATCTGACTAACTTTTTACCTTAAGCATAAATCCTTTCTGTAGCATTCCAACAGGAAGTCATTCAGCTTTTGCTTGAATTCTTCCAGTGATTGGAAGCTGGCTACTTTAAAAGGCAGCCTATTTCATTCTTAAATAGCTCTAGGTTTTTTTTTTTTTGTGAATTATTACATAATTTAAGATACTTCTGATGCTACTTATAGGCATGATAGTCAGGCAGGTAAGAAGACATAAGACTGGAAAGTTAGGAGAGTTTCAGATGCAAGGCTGAGTAGCGTATATTTTGTCCTTCAGGCAGTAGGGAGTTACTGAAGGCTTTTGAGTAGAGAGATGACAAGATCAAATATGTGAAGACAAATTTGAAGGCCCTTTGGAGGATGGATTGGAGGGGAAAGATTAGAATCTAGGGAACTAATTAGGTGGCTATTGCTCCAGTACAAGTAAGAGGGGCTAAAGAAGATTACTAGAGTAGAGGCTATGAAAGTGGAGAGAATGGGAGAGATGTTATAGAGGTGGAATTAACAAGACTTGGCAATTCATGGGAGGGTGAGAAAGAAGAAAGAGTCAAGAAGTACTCTGAGGTTGCAAACCTGGGTGACTGCAAGAATGGTGGTATCCTCAACAAAAGGAGGGAAGTTTGGAAAAGAAGATAAGTCCTGTTTTAGATATGTCAAATTTGAGATGCTGATTATTAATAACAATAATTATTATAAGCTAACGTATATACCATGACATATTGTAACATATAGCTATGATGTACCAAACACTTTACAAATATCTCATTTTACCCTCTCCACAACCTTGTGAAGTAGGTGTTATTATTATCTCCATTTTATGGTTGAGGAAACTGAAGTAAACAAATAAAATTAACTAGTAAATATCTGAAGCCAAATTTGAATTCAGTTCTTTTTGACTCCCAAGTCTAGCCTTCCAGGAGATATCTAAGTGTAGGTATCCAGTAGGTAGTTGGTAATGTAGTCCTGGAATTCGGGAGAGAAGTTACATAGAGATAATAATTGAGCCCATGGGAGCTGATGAGGTAACCAAGAGAGAGGGTCTAGAGAGAGAAGAGAAGAAGACCCACAAGGGAGCCTTGGTAGGAGAGAAGTTTAATAAAGTTAATGATCCAGTAAAAACAGATTGAGTGGTGATTGGACAGGTAGGAGGAGAACAAAGAGAAAACCAAGAAAAAGAGTATACAGGAATATGATGAGTTTAACAGTATAAAATACTATAGAGAAGTCAAGAAGGATGAGAAAAGGTTATTGGATTTAACATTTAAGAAATCATTGTTGACCTTGGAGAGAACAACTTTGGTTGAGTGGTGAGGGCAAGGACATCCCATTGTCATTTGATTAACATGCCACCTGAATTTATAAGTAATTTATAAAAGTGCTGACCGGGATTGTATTGAGGAGAAAGCATTCTGATAAACCACTAGGGACCTCTCACCAGCTTGACAATCTATTAATCAGTACTCTGTGGTTAGTCTATCAGCTATATATGCATCTAACTGTATCATCTAACTGTCACCTAACTATACTCATCCTATCTCTGTCCATCTCATCCATTAGCATCTTATATAGAACTTTTCAAAATGCTTTGTTGAAATTTAGGCCTGTTCAAACCATAGCATTTCTTTTGTCTACTGTAGTAGCAATGTTATATTAAAAAATGTGTGGGAATTCAAATGCCAGGCAAAGGAGTTTAGTAGAAATCCAAGTGAAAACAGAATGCTATTAAACAATTTTGAACTGTCACAGAGGAAAGTAGTCTACTGGGGGTCAGGGTAGGGAGGACAATCTTACATCAAATATCTCTGACAAGGGTCCAATATCCAAGAACTATAGGCCATTGACACAAATATTTATGACCAGGAGTTATTCTCCAATAGATAGTCAAAGGACATGAACAAAAAAAATTCCCAAGAGAAGAATGTCAAATCATTAACAATCATTTGAAAGATTACTCCAAATCATTAATAAAAATGCAAGTGCCAATCAAAACAATCCTAAGATTTCACCTCACATACAGAAAATTGCCAGGATGACTAAAGAGAGTCAATGAGAAAGGGGGAAAGACAGGCATAATATTACACTCTTCTTGGAGCTCTGAATTCATCTCACCATCCTGGAAAACATTGTGGAACTATGTTAAGAAAATGACTAAAATGCCCTTAACCCATAGATCTCTTTGCTGGACATAATACTCAGATGAGAATGATAGAAAGGCGCCATATATACCAAAATATCTATAGCAACACTTTTTGTAGAAACAAAATAACGGAAACAGAGTGATGTCCATCAACTGAGGAATAACTAAACAAATTGTGGCATGTGACTGTAACTGCATCATAAAAAATAATGAATATGAAGAGAACTTTGGGAACATTTTATGAACTGATGCAAAGTGAAATAAGCAAAGCAAGGAAATCAACATGCATAACAATGATGTAGATAGAAAGAACAAAAACAAAATATAAATGGAATGGAACACTGCATAATTGTGATGACCAGTCTTAGTCCCAAAAAGAGATATGAGCAATTACCTTCCTTTCTTCTTTGTAGAGAGGTGAGAGTAGAGGTCAGTCTACAGAAGTGAACCATGCCATATGCTGTTGGACTTAGCTGATATATTGCCTGAGTTTTTGCTGAAATGTCTCTTTTTTCTTTCTTTCTTTTTGATTTCTTTGTTACCAGGAAGGGATCTCTGGGTATGGGATGACAAGAAATATATTAGGAGGTAAAGGTGATGTGAAAAAAAAATGATATCAAAGTTTTTGTGTTTTTGTTTGTTTGTTTGCTTTAGTTTGTTCCATGGGAAAGCAACAACCAAGTGTCAACTTGGATTCATTCAAATGGAGGGAGTATGGTGGAACTTACTGAAGCATAAAACTAGGGTAAGCAATACTCATGACAGAATAATGCAGTAAAAGAACATTGGAGTTGTAGGCAGAAGATTGGCATTCAATGCCCGGCTCTGCCCCTTACAAATAGTGACCTGACCATGGGCAACATTTAAATACTCTGAGTACCTGTCTTTTCATCTCTGAGGAGGCAGGAATATCTGCAGTACCTACTTCACATGGTTATTGTGACAAAATCACTTTACAAACTTGAAATCATTAGATAGGTGTAAACGTATTGTTATTTATGGCATTAGCTGAGCACATGTTTAACAATATGCCACACTCAACGTATTAGAGTTTCAACAAAGTTCTCTACAGGTCTTAATGGCAGAAAGAGTCTATTTTTCAAATCAATCTTCAATTGTCCATTCAGCCTGGAACTTTTTCTGGTGTCTAAGAGGCAAGTGCTGGTGGTTTTTAAGGCCTACAAGTTGCCTATAATTCTGGCATTAGTTTTGTTAGAGGAAATAACGGCAAAGAGTGAAAGTGCATAATTTTAAGTGCCAATATAAATAGTGCTGCAATTTTGGTGACAGAAAATACACAAATAAATCAATCTCCTGTGGTTGAATGCTAAACATGTTTGCAAAAATTATCCAATTAACAGTTACAATAAAGTATGTTTTGAACACACTGTGGCAAAAGACAAAGACACAGTATGGTGCTAATTACAAGACTCTTCTTTATGCTTTAAAGTACCTACTATGCATCCAGTAGCTTAGTGGCATCCTTTATGAAATATCACACACACACATCCATATTCACATTTTATAGTGAGAAAATGGAAATTTTTGTAATTTTCAAATTGTATAAGATTGGCAGCAGGTACTTATACAGCAGCTAATATTTAAATAGTGCTTTAAGGTTTGCAAAGTATTTCACACATACTATTTCACCAGATCCTTATAACAACCCTGTGAGAGAGGTACTATTACTCCTATTTTACTTAAGAGGAAACTGAGGCCCATAGAGGTTATGTTACTTATCCTGAATCAAGTAGTATCTTCCTGCCTTCAGGCACAGAGCCCTATCCATTGTATCACCTACCTGCCATACTGCTAATGGGGTGATATAGCTATGACTTGTGTCCTTTGCTTTGATATTAGCTACCCTCTTTCTATAAACGTATCCTTTTCCTAAAATGTCTCTCAGCTTAAGCCCTTTTCTGCACCCTAGACAGCTTTATTTCCCCTTCCCTTACCTCACCAGAACTCATGCATATTGAGCATCTTCTATGTGCCTAAGGGGAATATATAGTAAGGGGAATATAAGAACATAACCTCTCCTCATAAAAAAGCTAGTCTCCTTGTGAAGGCAAGCTGAACTCATCTGGGGGAAAATGAAAAATCTACAAGGCAGTATTTGACAAAATATCAAATTGAATATTATCTAGAAATAAAATATGTAGTATAAACAATTGCCACAAATAGTCAGGAATAAGTGATGCTAATATTGGTTGTAGATAGCAGGGACGATTATAGAGGAACAGGGAATTATGTTGGTCTGGAAATATTTGGCCAGAAAGGGTGGGGTTAGTTTGGGGACAAGGAGTACAACATTCTAGGCAAGGGGAAAGGGCACAAGTATAGAGTCATTGTGGTACAGTTGCAAGAGTACTGGCCTTTGAGTCAGAGAACTTGGGAGCATCACCTGCTCTGCAACTTACTGCTTGTGACCTTGGGCAGGTCACTTAATCTCTATGGGCCTCAATTTCCTCATATGTAAAATTAAGGGATTTTAAAAATTGGGATTTTTATAAAATCAGAGGATTAGATGATCTCCTTCTAGTTCTAAAGTGATGATTCAATGATCATAAATGTGTAAGGAGTCTGATATGATTATCATATAATAAGGATACCAGCTGGGGTGGAATGGAGAGAATGTGAATTGAAATAATGCACCTCTATGAGTGATAGAGAAGAAAATAGCAAACCACTCCAGCATCTTTGCCAAGAAATTGGACTTGACTAAAACGACTGAATGACAGCAAGAGAATGATGCCTTTCATGCCTGCCCCTGCCTTCCCTTACCAGGGATATTTATCCACCTGTAATGACCATCCCTCTATCAGAGGACTGGCAAAAATGACAATAAAAGGTTCAGTCAAATAATCAGCCAACAAGTATTTTTGAGTGCTTATTATGTATCAGGTACTATACTAAGCACTGGGTATGCAAAGACAGGCAAACACATGGTCCCTTCCCTCAAGAAACTCATATTCTAATAGTGGCGATGACATGCAAATAACTATGTACATACAAGATATATGCAGAGTAGATTAAAGTTAACATCAGACGGAAAACATTAACAGCTGGGGGAACAGGAAAAGCCTCCAGTAGAAGCTGGGTTTTAAGATGAGACTTGAAAAACTTCAGAGAAACTAAGAGGCAGAGGTAAGGATAGAGAACATTACAGATATGGAGGACAGCCAGTGGAAACACATGAAGTTGAGGGATGGTTTGCTGTGGGTAAGGAATAGCAAAAAAGCCAGTGTAGTCATGTACCTCAGTGCTGAGTGCTTGGAGTGGAAATTAAAAGGTAGCTGGTAAGGTAGAAAGGGACCAGGTTGTGAAGAATTTTAAATGCCAAACAGGAGTTTATATGTGATACTGGAGACAATGTTGTTTTTCTCAAAGAGCACCATGACATCAGGGAGGTGAAGCCATGAAATGCAAGCGAATTGTATTTAAGTGAGGGAGGAATATGAAAAGTCACAAGACTCATTTTCTCCTCTGGAGCCATCTGGGTGGCAAAATACTGGAGACAATGGAGAGCCAATGAAGCTCCTTGTGGGAGTAGCATGGTCAGACCCAAGCTTATCTTGGCAGCTAAGTGGAGGATGGGTAGGAGGAATGGGGAGAGACTTGAGAGGGGAAAACAAGTGGGAAGGCTCTGACAGTGTTCTAGATGACAAATGATGAAGGCTTGAACTAGGATTGTAACTGTATAAGTAGAGAGAAGGGGATGTATATAAGAAATATTGTGAAGGAAAAAACAAGAATATTTGAAAATAGATTGTGTATGAAGGATGAGTCACAAATTGAGGATGACACTGAAGTTTCAAGCTTGGGTGAGTGGGAGGATGATGGTGCTTTCAATAGTAACAGTTCAATCATTTTATAAGCAAATTCAATACACAGTACTCTGACACATGTCCCAAATACATGTCTCTGGTGCCATATTTACTTGAAAATAAGAGCCAGCCTTACCCATAAACAGAATAGGCAACCACTCACAAGGTATTATTTTATTGCTAAAATTTGTTAAAAGATTTCCATCACCAGATCTTTTCCCATTTGTTAGCCATTGTGACTAAAATTCTACCCACAGAGATACTCTCCTTTGGGGTGACGTCAGAAGAGTCTATAAAAATTCTTCTACCAGAAGTAATTAATTATGTGTCTTGCGGTTTAGTAATTTTAGTTGTCTTGACTCTTTGTGATCCCATTTGGGGTTTCCTTGGTAAAGATACTGGAATGGTTTGCCATTTCCTTCTCCAGCTCATTTTATGGACTGAGGCAAACAGGGTTAAGAGACTTGCCCAGGGTCCCACAGCTAGTAAGTGTCTGAGGCAAGATTTGAACTCAGGTCTTCCTGCCTCTAGGTCTATCACTCTACCAACTTTTTCACTTAGCTGCCCCAATTATGTGGCTAGAAGTTATTAATTTTGTAGCAATGATTCTCTATCATGGACCTTTTATGAAGCTGTAGGATCCCTAAGGGAATGGAACATGAATTGGGGATGTTTTGAGGTAAGTGAAAGAGAAAGAAAAAGTCTAGGATATAAGAATCTACCTCATGAGAAGCTGTGGTAGGGACATGGATATGTAGGAGGCAGCATCAGTGTACTAGGCATTTCATCTGTTTGTGAACATTTGCTATTTGGGAGATAAGGAGGGAAATAAATGGAAGAATATAAAGTAGCAAAGTTAAATTTGCCTGTTGCACATTTTCCCCCTAAATTGGTCTTCCTTGATAGTACTGAAGCGCAGAGCCATAATTTTGAATTTTTGTACCCAGAATAAATTGTGCCTGGGCAATTTGAATAATTGAATAATATACCCTCAATTGGGAGGGAGAAAATAGGACCCTTGGAAACTGGCATAAGACCATTATGAGGCAGAGTTGAAAGTGAATACAGTATGTCATCTAGTAGCTTCTTATTTTAACTACTTATTCTTGATACCTCCTTAATAAGGTTTGCATTTCTGCTGAAAGACTACAAGAACTTCCAACACTGTCTAAATCCAGGGGTCCAGGGGTCCTTTATTGTCTCATCTAATTCTGGCTCTGATAAATAAGTTTTGGTCTCATTCTGGGTTCACTCCCCTAACCTCCACTGCACTGGCAGAGCAGTGGTTGATGCCATTCTTGGTGATCTAGTAGTAACCCAATGGGTATTGATAACACTGTAATTCATGAGCCCCCACTCAAATGCTTTCACTCATAAGAGGCATTTGCTTAAATAGCATACAAGAACAGTAGTTAAAATAATTTCCTCCCAAAATCTGTGGTCTACTCTCCCACAACTACAGACCCTATGGGGGGGGGGAGAGTGGACATGAACTTAAAGTATATGGAAGTATAAACACATGAATAAGGAACATATGTGTCCAAGATAATCTCATAACTCTTGACTGAAAGTGCCTCAAAATCCTTTGTGTCACCAGAGAGAGTCCTTATGAACTTCATTGGAAGGTGAAGGATTAGCGTTGGTTATAGACAAATTTCTCTGTGCCTAGACTATGTTGCCAGTGAGGTGGCACAGTGGATAGAGTACTGGACATGACATCAGGAAGACCTGAGTTCAAATGTGGCCTAAGATACTAACTAGCTGTGTGACCCTGGATATATCACTTAGCCTCTCTTAGTTTCAGTTTCCCCATCAATAAAATGGGAATGATAACAACACTTGTCTCCCAGGATGGTTGTGAGGATCAAATGAGATAATTTTTGTGAAGTGCTTCACAAACATTAAAACACTACATAAGTAATTAGCATAGCTATTTTCACAGGTCTTGCAGATCATTTGGGTTTGTAAGGTCTTGGCTGGGTCTGGGCCAGCTTCTGGGCCAGGTCAAGTAAGTCTTTGGCTACTGAGCAGAGCTTAACTGTAGCTGAGAAGGTTGATATGCTTCTGGGAATGACTACTGAGCTCCTGGTCTGCAAGACTGGGATATATAGATTGCTGAGCTGGGGGGCTGCTGCTAAGCAGATTACTCAGGTCTGAGAGTCTTCCCAGGGCCTGGTGTCCCTAAATGAATCATGTCCCTCTGCTATACTTCCTGAGATTTTTTTTAAATGGACAGCTGCAGTCTTCATGACTTTTCATTTTTGGCTCAGCTGTGTATTATTATATCCTCTTCAGCTGGAGTGTTATAATGATCCTTTTAGCTAGAATCCTAATGTGCTATTTCAGCAAGCATAATGACCCTTCACCTGGAAATGGCAAAAGCCTCTCCTGTCTGATTCCCTCAGGACCTCAGTTCCCAAGGTTTGTCACCTCTAAGAAGAATGTGGGAAAGATCCAGCCTCTCTTGTTTGGTAATCTTTCCTGGTTCAGAAGAAGAGATGTGCCTTAGTAAAGTTCTCTATCTTTTCTTATGAGAACACCCAAGCTATGCTTCCAAGATTCCTGTTGGGTCTCATGCAGATGAGTGACTGGGGACTAAGTTATGAAGGCCATCTGTGCTCTAGGAGCAAACTCTTTGTTTCTGATTCTTTCATGCAGAGATGGGCTATTCAAGACTCAGGCTCTTTCTAAGGTATAAGATACTTCCTTTCTACTAGCAAAAGCTTCCCTTTTATATTTCAGCATTCCTATTTTTCTTCCTTTCATACCTTCAGTCTTGTTGAAGCCTAAAGGGGGCCACACACACTAATATTGTTACCAAAAGGTCCTGGAGAAAGAATATTGGTTTGGATTCAGGGTATTTGAGCTCAGATCCCAGCTTTGCCACTTACTAGTCCAGTTATTTACCTGCTCTAAGGCTGTTTCCACATTTTTATCCCTACTTTATCCCTACTCCAGAGGGTTGTTGTGAGGATCTAAATTATATAATGTATGCATGGGGGCTACACAAATATGTCATCATTTCTTTTTAAATTATTGATAATTCTGAAATTCTGAGTTTTCCATATGTCCTACTGTCCTTCCCTCCAGTAAAATATTTTTTTGTTTAGGTACCTGATACAATCACTGTGGGGAAGTCCCAATGAGGAAATTCCCTCTATCAAGTAACTCCTCTGCAATTTCCTGTCTTACAGAGTTGCCTGAGGTACTGACTTGCCCAGGGTCATACATTCGGTAAAGACAAGGCAGAACTTGAACCCAGATCTTAATCTTGAGACCAGTTCCCTCTCCACCATGAATTGCTGTCTCTTGTAAAAAGTAAAAATGAGTATTGTGAATTGGCAACAGCAATCAATTTGGGGGCCCTTTTAGGCAGAACCTCAAGATCTAAATCCACTGATTAGATTCACTGGCTATACTTGGATAAACAAAGCAAATAAACTGGCAGTTAAGAGGCCTGGATTTTAGTTTCACTTTTCAGGCAACTAGCTGTGAGATCTTGGATAAGTCATCACATTCTTCTGAGCCTGAGTATCTGCATCTATAAAATGAGGGGTGTGGGTGGGCTAAATGATCTTTAAGACACCTCCCAGCTCTAACATTTTATTGTTTTTATGACTTCATCTTTGTGTAGCAAATGCCCTTAGAAATCTTTCTCTATCCACTAGACTCCCAGGAAGAGACTGGTTTCCATGGAAACCCAACAAGATAGGAATCAAGAAGGAACGTTAAACTATATTCCATACTTAAGTCCACTGCCTGATTTTCATTAGGTCCACCCCTATTTCTCCGAGTCCTGGGGACACAGACTAGTACTTATTTCCATGGCTGCTGTACTAAACAAAGCCAACTCAAATCTTATTTCCTAATGAACTTTCTGGGTCGAGTAGATATTGACAAGGTAAGCTATTTTTCCCCAGTTGGGTTCCTTCGAGCACACCGCCCCAGTGCTTCCATTTAACAATGTCAGTAATTTCGATATGCTTAACAACAGCGTAATAGCCAGACCGTGAGGGAATGAATTATTGAGCAGCCTCTGCCAGCACTCAATATTTTTATTCTGCTTTCAGGAGGACGGTTTAAGGCACTCATTGGGTGCCTGTTGCTTTTGAAGTATGTTTTTCTTTGCAGTCTTGTTTTCTAATCTGTTGATTGATGGGCTACATTACTTTACATTATACTGCATTAGCCAAGGTTTGTTCTGACGCTCCCCGAGAGCCGATCAGGAATCCAGCATACAAGTTTAATCAGTGGATGACCATTTCCTCTCACTCCTTCATTGTTAATAATATTAATAGGGCCTCTAATACCTTTCACCTCGTAAACAGCCTCCCTCAATATCCAAATGCTACTTATCTAAGTAGGCTCAGTTCCATTCCCTATCCTCAGAGGCTAGATTGTTAGTCAGGACTCCCAGGGTCTCTCCTCCACTCTGCCTCTATTCTCCTTTCTACAGAGGGGATGAGTGTTCTCTCTAGAACTAGGCCTTTGGAATAGATGTTTTCTCTAGTCTTCCAAAACACTCTATAAATCTTTGGAACTCCTCCTATAGCACTTGCCATCTAGGCTGCTTATTTATTTAGTCAAAAGTGAGTTGTTAAAAGCCAGCATTTATAAAGCACTTTAAGGTTTGCAAAACTCTTTACAAATATTATCTAATTTTATCTTCACTATGGTCCTGGGAGGTAGGTGCTATTATATTATATACTGGAGTGGTTTGCTGTTTCCTTCTTTAGCTTATTTTATAGATGAGGAAACTGAGGCAAACAGGGTTAAGAGATTTGCCCAGGGTCACACAGCCAAGACCAAATTTGAACTCAGTTCTTCCCAACTCCAGGCCTGGTGCCACTTTGCCACCTAGCTGCTTGTATTATCTCCATTTAACAGAAAACTGAGGTGGATGAGTCAGTTTTCCAAGGTTATACAGCTGGAAGTATTTAAGGTTGGAATTGAACTCAGGTCTTCCTAACCTAGGCAGCTAGGTGGGGCCTGGAGTCAGGAAGACTCATCTTACTGAGTTAAAATCCAGACTCATACACTTACTAGTTGTGTGACCCTGGGCAAGTCATTTAACTCTGTTTGCCTCAGTTTCCTCATCTATAAAATGCACTGGAGAAGGAAATGGCAAACCACGCTAGTATCTCTGCCAAGAAAACCCCAAATGGAGGCTGCTAAAAATGACTGAATAACAACTTCCTGACCTATGGTCCAACATTGTACATTGTATCAAGGTGGCTATGCTTTATTGTCTCCAAATGACCTCTTTGAGGGCAGGGACTAGTTCTTATTATTTTTGTATCCTTCATTGTACCTAGAAAAGGGTCAGACCAATCATAGGTCTTCAATAATTGCTTGTTGAGAAATTGGTTTATCAATTCTTATCATTACATGTTTGCCCTCAGGAGGGCTACCCTCTTGGTTAGCCATTTCAGCACTATACAGAAATATTTCCATATTAAAGCTTAGAAGTCCACCAAGACTTTTGGGATACCCAGTATATTTGTGTATATTTGTTTACATAGGTTTGTATGTAATTACCATAAAAGGGAATAAGAAATCAAGTACCAAAATGATTGGAAAACAACAACAACAGCAACAATTATTAGTTGTTCAGTCCTTTCAGTCATGTCTGGCTCTTTATGACCCTATTTGGGATTTTCCTGGCAAAGATACTGGAGTGGTTGCCATTTCCTACTCCAGCTCATTTTGCAGATGAGGAAACTGAGGCAAACAAGGTTAACTGACTTGCCCAGCTAGTAAGTGTCTGAGGCTGGATTTGAACTCAAGTCTTCCTGATTCCAGGCCCAGCACTCTATCCATTGATTCACCTAGCTTCTGTAATATAATAATAATAATAACTAGCAATTACATCGTACTTTAACATTTACAAATTGTGCTTCATACACATATGAATACATATGTATGTACATATGTATGTGTGCATAAAGTATATAAATACGTATATGCGTAGTGTGTGTGTGTGTGTGTGTGTGTGTGTGTGTGTGTTATACACACAGCTATGAAATCTCCTTTGATCTCACAACAACCCCTGTGAGGTAGGTCCTGGTATCCTCATTTTGCACATCAAGAAAGCAAACCTGAGAAAGGGTTAAATGAACTCAGGTCTTCTTTACCCTAAGTCCACCACGGTGTTATCTAGCTGACAATGATGCTATTTCAATGCCGTGGAGAATGGAATTCTTCTCTGTGTTCTGAAAAATAGGGAGAGGGGGCCTCTGTTAAGGTACAGTAGTCATGAATAAAAGGAATGCCACTTTCTGTCCTAGCAGACCTCCCTTTCTCCAAGTCCAGAGTCTGATGAGTTACTGGTAGGTAGACATACATGTCAGGAACTGAGAAGGGTGGAATAGGTCAGTGCACAGTCATGTCTATCTTTTTGTCCAGAGGCACAGGAATCTTCATTTGATTTTTTTTTCTTTCAAGGAAGAAAAGTCAGGCACAGTGCTTTAAATCCACTTTGACTCTCTGTTGTTTACAGAATCAAGTCCCACTTCTGGCTGACTTGTCTAAAATCTGGCCCCACCCTACTTATTGTCCGTATTTTCCACTGCTATTCAAAAGGATCTTTCTGCTTTAGTCACTATCTCCAACTCATGCTGTTTCCCATTTCTTTACAAGGACTTTTCTCCAAATTTCACTCATCCTACAAAACCAGTTTAAATCCTACCTGTTCAATGAAGCCATTCCCAGCTAATGTGGCCCTTCATGATCTTTCCCTGCTCTGCCCTTGTACCAGTAGCATGTGATTCATGACTTAATTGCTATGGAATTGTTTTATACCTGTTGGTCTTAATCTCCTCAATAACTAACTCCTAGAGCAAAGCCCTACCTTATGGCTTTTCTTCCATAGTACATAGTGTAGGGTTCGTACATACTAGATACATATACAAATAGACATATAGTTACATAAAATTTTAGATCTGGAAGCAGTGTCACTAAAATAAAACATTAAAGGAAAATAGATACCTTGCGGCACATTAGTGATCAGTATAAGTAGAATGAGCACTGGACCTGAAATAAGGGGGTCTTGATTAAAATTCTGCCTCCACATCAGAAGATTACTTCCAATGTTACCTTGGACAATTCATAGAACTTTTTTGGATATCAGTTTCATCTGTAAAATGAGGAGGTTGATCTCTGTCTTCCCTTCCCACTCCAGATCCATTATCCCAAGCATGTCCCAGTCCAAAGTGTAAATAAGAATGATTTTCCCTGGGGTCTGGGGGTGTGTGTATGGAGAGGATAATTTGGGTTGGTAGTGTGGGATGCAGGCACAGGTAAAGTCACACCAGGAGAGTAGGTAGCCCATCCCACGGAAAGTATGGTTGGTCCCAGAAGAAGGGCATTATGGTGAGAGGACACCAGAGGAGGTGCCCCCGGGTTGGCTAAAGGAGTGAAATTGTTAGATTTGAGAAGTCTGAAGACTGATGGAAGTAGAAAATATCCAACTTTAGTTACTCTCTGCCTCTGATTTGTGAATAAACAAAACAAACAAACAAAAGGTGAGTTTGTTAAGGCCCATTGACAACCCTAGGCAGAAAGGAAATTACAGAACATTAAATTCAACCCAATCTTTTCAGAGATATGGATGCTGAACCAGACATGATTACGTGCTCAATAAATCCTTGTTATTGACTGATTGATTAATTAAAATAGCCTCACTTCTGTATGAAGCATATGGAGTAATTATTGGAGTCAGCATCTAAAGAGAGCTGCTGAGCATACTGACCACACAGCTTTCTTTTCTCTCAGACTGTTTGGTGAGACCAGCTGGTATTATTGGAAACCACAGACAGAGATAATTCTGTTTGGAACCTGGTTTTCAGCAAGATTAGAATCAGGAAGCAATAAAAGATAGCTGGCCTGCTTTGGAGACTGAGTGAGAGGAGAGGAGAGAAAAAGCAGAACAGCTGAGTAAAGAGAAACTAAGGAAAGTTATTAATAGTGGTATGTATACATTGCACCTCAGTGAGGCCCCAGGTGTAGCTCAGGATTTAACCTGGCTTGGCCCTTGCCCAGCACACTTCCATGAAGCCATCGATCCAGCCAGCAAGTGCAAGATGAGAGAGATCCGGCCTGGGAACAAGTCAGGTGCTGCCAGTGCTAATTGCTAACCTGGCTCTGGCCCAAACTTCTCTGAGTAACCTTGGCCATGTGTCTTGGGTGGGTGGGCTTCAGGTTCTTCACCTTCAAACACTGACTTTTCTCATCTGCTAGTTGAGCTGCTAGGAGGATGGATAAAAATGAGCGTAAAAGGAATATTTTGCCATTGCAGACATACTATTTTTGTGTGTGCTAAGATGATGTTATTTACCTATCATCAGTGGGCCATGCTTTTATGCCCTTTGAGTTGTGTCCACATTTGTAGGGGTTCAAGTTTAGTTTTATTAACAGGATATATGAACAATTTGAAAAGCTCCTGTTTGGAGTCTGTAGAAATATATTAAAGACAGTGCCTTGTCATTTCACCACTGTAGCTTCACTACTTGAGTCTTGAAAAGTTTTGATTTTCCAGCATACGGTATGTAAAATGAAAAATCTCCCTGGAAGAGATTACATTTAAAGCCCTTATTTTCTTTAAAAAAATTATTTTATTCATACTTTTTGTTTTAGATATTGCCTAAATGTCCCCTATGTTGCCTTTCCCATCTTTTTCCACTCCCAGAGTCTTAGCTTGCAACAAAGAATTTAAAAAGAAAGAAAAAGTGAAAGAGAAAAAAAATCAGCAAAATTGATCAATATTCTGAAAAAAAGTCTGGCATTATATACAATAATCTATACCCATAGATGGGCAGCTACTTGGCTCAGTGGATAGAGTGCTGGGCCTGGAGTCAGGAAAACTCATCTTCCTGAGTTCAACTCTGGCTTCAGACACTTACTAGCTATGTGACTCTGGGTAAGTCACAACCCTATTTGCTTCAGTTTCCTCGTCTGTAAAATGAACTGGAGAAGGAAATGGATGCTTCAGTATTTTTTATCAAGAAAACCCCAAATAAAGTCACAAACAGCAGGACAGGACTGAAATGACTAGGGGTGGGGGACCTGCGGGCACAAGGCCACATCTGGTCCTTTAGGTCCTCAAGTGTGGTCCTTTGACTGAAGCTTCACAGAACAAATAAAAGGATTTGTTTTGTAAAACTTATACTCAGACAAAAGGCTGAACCCAAGGACCTAGAAGGCCACATATGGCCTCAAGGCTGCAGGTTTCCCATCCCTGGACTAAACAAATGACACCCCTATACTCCCACCTTTGCAAGAGTGGGAAGAGATCTCTTCTCATACCTCTTCTTTGAGGTCATGCTCGTTCATTGTAATTTCACAACATTCATCTTCAATTATTTTGTAGTCGTTATTTTTTTCAATTTGTGTTGTTGTAATCATCATATATATTATTTTCTTGGCTTTGCTTACTCCACTTTTTATTAGTTTGCATAGTCTTTCCATGGTACTCTGTGTTCATAATATTGAATTCATTGTTTCCTATTGCACAGTAATGTTCCATTACATTTGCGGCAATTTATTTATCCATCTCCCAATCTATGGGAATCCATTTATTTTTTCTAGTTCTTTGCCACAAGAACAATAAAAAAGAAATTTTTATAAATATTTTGATATATATAGAACTTTTCTTTTTATCAACGACCTGTTTGGGATCATTGATAAAAACAAAACAAAACAAAACAAAACAAACTATACCTAACAGTGTAATGTCTAGGTCAAAGAGAGCCCTATTTTAAAGTCCTTTAATCAATAATTTGACACGGAATAGCAAGAATAGTACACAGGATAGGTTGCTGGGAGTGGAGAGGGATGGATGATTAGAAGGGGACTAGAAGACAAGGAAAGAAGGTATGGATAAGGGAGGTGAGAAACCACCAAGGGAAAAGTTAGCTTACATTACTAGTTCTCCCTAATATCTCTAGCTTACATTACTAGTATCCCTAATATGGTCATCTGAGAGATAGTTGTAGACTTTTGAAATGTGCTATAATGGACAGAATACTAGGCTTGGGGTCAGGAGACCTCAGTCATTCAGTCAACAAGGTTTTTTTTTTTTTAAAGAGCTTTCTCTCTTTCAGGCATGCTAAGCTCTTGAGATAGAAAGGGCAGCCACTCATCTCAAGGAGCTCATATTCTAATGGTGAAGATAACATGCCAATAATGATGTCCCTACAAGATAAACATAGTATAAATGGAAGACCATCTGAAAGGGAAGAGCCTAGCACACTGAAGGAATTATGCTAAAATCTGGGATGACCAACTCAGAGAAAAGATAAGGCCTTCTGGAATCTCTTTCATGTCTACTTAGCTAATCCCTTGACAAGTCCAGCTCTGGTAAATTATAAACTTGCCTCACTTTCTGAATTATGAACTATGCTTGCCCCGATTTGCTTGTTCCATGGCAAGTTTGTACAGTGGAGCCTCACCCTTGGATTTGACCTTTTAAATGGAGAGACAAAACAGTGGAGAGAGCTATTGATCTGATCCAAACTGAGAGATGGAGCAGGGTGACACACAGAGACTTAGAGGGGAAATCTGTGCATCTATAAAGCACAATTTTAGGGAAACAAACTGCTGCAGAGATGGCAGCAAACACAGTCAATAACAATGGAAAACATCTTAGATCATACTGGGAGCTGAAGGAATTCAAGCAGTCAAGTGTTAAGAAGAGTTCCTGGATTAAGCTTCCTGGACTTAGCAGAGGAATTCCTAGACCAAATCTGAGTCAAGGCTAATAGTAAGGAATTGATCCATGGTAGTGTATAGCAAACCAACATGGTGTAGTGGTTAGAGTAGTGCATTTGAAATCGAGAAGACTTGAATCTGAGTCAGACATCTCCTAGTTGTTTACCCCTGGGTTTGTCATTTAACATTTCTCTGGGCCCGAGTTTCCTCATCTGCAAAAAGGGGATAATGCTAACATCTTCCTCACAGTGTCATTTTGAGAATCCAATGAGATAACATATGTAAATCCCTACATAATTATGAGCTATTAAGCTATTATTGTTTCAGTGATACCTTTAGTTAAATACATTGGGTAGGTCTAAGGCAAGATACCCCAAGAGCTTATGTAGAAACAGGGGGTACTAAACCATTCATAAGATCTTTGTGGAAACCATAGAAAACCACACATGTTTATATATTACTTTTTAAAAAACTAATATATCAACAAAACAAAATTAATATATCAGCATATTAAAATCAGATAGGAATTACATTTTAATCTGATCTGGGTCACCCTTGGAGTGTTATGAAGCCTATGGGCAGCATGTTTGACACCTCTGGCCTAGGGGACCATATTAATCTAGAGGGGAAGATGGGAGAAGGCCTACCAGAAAGGAAAGGAAGGCTATCAATTGCTTATAGACTTGGATGTAAGTTTGCTCTGTGAGGCAGGAACTGGATTACAAATATAAAATCTCTCCTATATTTGATTCCTTCTTATCCTTATTGTTTGTATGGCAAACAAGATTTTAACATAAACTAAATTCTAATATTCCTAGGGAAAACCCTGCATAGATAATGTGAGCCAGCGAGTTTCTTATTAAGAAGTTTCCATATTGAGCCTTGATCTACTTAAAACTCAGAAATTTGTCTCTGGATTGTGGCTTATGCAAAAATTTATATAACATAAAATTACTATCAAGGAGTTTATAGTCTAATGGGGAGGGAAAACATATGTGAGGTATGTGCTTAAGTGTTGTCTAAATATAGAGATATGGCTAGCAGGTAGGATAGATATAATTTAAGATTTGGCCTACATCTCTGAAGAGTAGAAAGGCTTGGCTACTACCACCAGCATGCTAGCTGGGAGGGGAAGAGGAGGGGTTGGTGGTAGCAGATGAAGGGCATTTGAAGCCCATGAAGATTGCTGATATCTATATGTCATTCCTCAAATATTTCTAGTCAAGTATGCGTAGACTGTGATATTTAGGGGATCTGAAGGAAAACTGTTCCCTGATTACTTTTTTTAAAAATTAATTTATTTAGTTTTAGTTTTCAACAACCGCTCCTATAAGCTTTTGAGTTTTAAATTTCCTCCCCCTCCCTCCCCAAGATGGTGTTTAATCTAATATAGGCTCTTCATGCACTTTCCTATTAAACATATTTTCACATTAACCATGTTGTAAAGAAGAATTAGAACCAATAGGAGGAACCAGAAGAAAGAAGAAACAAAACAAAAAAGAAGAAAAAAAAGAGCAAACAGTATGCTTTGATCTGCATTCAAACTCCATAGTTCTTCCCTGATTAATTTTAAGCAGGGAAGGTAGCCTTTTACTTGCACTCATCAATTTATACAAAAGACCCTTACAAAAAGGGAATAGAAAGAAATGCATCTATCCAAGCAAAACACCAAACAGATATTGGAGTTCTATATATTCGACTATATTAAGAATAAATGAGCTCTTTAGTTGGGAGCAAAAGCCCAGCTTATACCAGCAGAGAAAGAAAGAAAGATGAAACTCAGAAGTTCCCTCTTAGCAGTCTACAGAATTGCAAGCCCTGAAGGTCAAGACACGTGATAGGGATAGCCCCCTGCACATATCTGAGGGTCTGAGAACTTCTTTCTGCCATTCAAAAATCTCTGTTGGGGCAGCTGGGCGGCACAGTGGTTAGAGCACCAGCCCTGGATTCAGGAGGACCTGAGTTCAAATCCTGCCTCAGACACATAACACTCACTAGCTATGTGACCCTGGGCAAGTCATTTAACCCCATTGCTTAAAACCAAACCAAACTAAACCAAAATCTCTGTTGCCTCTTTGGAGCTCCTCTTATATCTTGTAAGGGTCTTGACAAATCGAAGCAGGTCCCTTATATGGGTACAAACATTGTACTCAGTGTTCCTTCAGCCAATCAGGAGTCACATTTCCCTTTGCTTAAACTGCAAGCTGAACAGGCATGTGCCTCTGTAAAACTGTCCCAGTTTTTGATAGAGGCAGGATTATACATGAGTATAATTAACCATATGTCACAAGAGAATGAAATAGGTGAAAAAACAACACAGAGAAAGTTTTAGGGGAAATATGAGGAGGGCTGTGATTTTGCGTGTGTGTGTTCATGCTTGCATGTATGTATGTATATACGAGGTTAAGGGAGAGATGTCAGGGAAGTATCACCATATACTTTCCTCTTGTCATATTTATTCCATATTTATAATACTCTTCTTTATATTATAGTTACTTGCCAAACCTGTCATACCCCCTACATGATTGTTAACTTCTCAATATTATTATATCATCCCCAAGTTAGAGGTGTAACCAAAATTCACTGTCATGTCTGCCCTTCCCAATGGAGCTCTCCCAGTCCCAGTTTTGATGAGGTGAAGTGTCTGTGCCTCCAGTACCCAGTATAATGTCTAACATATAGTAAACGCTCAGTAAATGTTTGCCAAATGACTTAATGAATGGGCTTGGCATAAGGAGCAAAATGTTTGTGGAAGATTGTTCTAGAGGTGTTATACAATGTGAATTAAACCCCTCAAATTTGTGCTAACTGCACGAATAAGAAAAACATGTATTATTCCTAAAAGAAGTGATAACTTTCATTTTTAAAACCCAAGCTTTGGATCTCAGGGGGAATTTGTGTACCTGTCCACAGACATTCTACCCTGAAAGGCAAGAAAGGATAGTCTGTTCTTGTAAATCTGCTGACTGGTGATTATTTATTCTGAATCTAGGTAAAAAGGAGTGGGAGTGGAGACCATTCTGGTAACAAGAGAAATCTCAGTTTTTGCTAGTTTGGGAGAAAAATGAAACCTTTTTAAAGTGAAAATGAGTGTTTTCTCACCACTAAGTCTGGGTTAGAAGTTGAAGATGTGCATCACTCAGGGGCCTTTATAGGTATATTCTACTGAAAGGCAGGAGATGGAACTATTGGTCCATGATCTATGAAGTGAGGAGGTCAGTGGAGCAAGGATAGAAATGGAGCCAGTGACCTCTTTGTTCTCATGGGAAATTTTTAAAGGTTTCACCTGTTTCAGCCTCTAGAAGAAGGACATACAACATTGAGAGGAGGGAATTCAGGAAGTGATAAAGGTCAATCCAATGTTCAGGATAACTCAGAACTTGTGACAGGTGAGCTGGCCCTTCACTTAACATGGCAAAGCTTTAAAGTCACATAATTTTCTTGTATTTCAGGAAGATATATTTCAAAAGGGCTCTCTTTTTATAATAATTACATTTCTATGTTAATTTATGCACCTTATCTCATTTGAATCTCACAATCTCATGAGTTAGGTACTATAAATACTGTTATTCTCATTTTCTTGTTCATTTGTTTTTGAAGACATCGTGAATGTGATGGGTGATATGTTGGCTTGTGGGTGAATAGGGTTTAAGTGAGGCAGAGTTGTGCAAAACCATCAGCCTCACTCTCTCTTCTAGAATTATCAAACTCCAGTGGTAGAACAAATATCATAATGACTGGTGATGGCTTGGGATGAAGTTTTGATGTAATTTTCATTGGCATTTTTGATGTCTGATCAAGCTCCAAGCACTCCATAGTACCTGCATCAGCTGTCTTCATGGCCATTGAAACAGATTGTTCCATCCACCCACCCATTATGCTGGGGAAAGTCTTTACATGCTTAGCATACACATCTCCCTAACTCGCCTACAGGTTTGAGGTCTGTCAGTTACCCTAAACCTGGTTTAGCCCATCTGCCTGGACAATTTTACTGGGGTGTGGCCAGTGTACATGCTACAGCTTCTTGGAGCCATAGGTGAGAGTTGGGTGATAGGTGGACACCAAAGGTGAATAAGTAGCCCTGAAAAGGGCTCAGTAAGCCCTCACACTAGAGGTGCTAGTTCTCCCTGAGCACCCCATACAAGCCAATTTTATAGATGGGAAAACTGAGGCTGAGAGGGTATAAATGACTTACCCACGGTCACACATCTAGCAGGTTTCCAAGGTGAGAGCTGAATCAAGGCTTTCTTACTTCAGGTTTAGCTTTCTATCTAGTATGCCACACTGATTCTCTTCATCTAAAAGGTTGCCATTTGGAGACAGATGGTTGTTTGGTTTTCTTCAAAAAGTGAGACTTTTTTTTAATTGAACATGTTCAAAGGAATCAATCAATTGGGTCCTTGTGAAAAATCTCAGCATGCCTAGCACATGGCAGCTCTTTCAGACTTCTTAGCACTGACAAGAAGGAGAGTCATCAAGGTGCAAGCAGTAGGACTTGCAAAAGGAATGAAGAAGAGAGGGAGTCTATGGGAAGATGAGAAAAAGTGAGGTAGAAGATGGTGAGAAAAGGGAAGGGGAGAATAGATGAAAAGGGAAAGAATGGAACAGAGGGCAGGGTGGTCACATTTCTGTTTCCAAACAGAAAATGAAAGACTGTTTTGTCTAAAGAAAATTTTGCTACTCGTGCTTGAGTTAGAGGGGCAGGTGGGAAGGTGATGGGTGGGAGAAAGATTTTGGATGTTTTCTTTTGCTTTGTTGCCTGTGGAAAGAAAGAAAAAAAAATCACCACCTGCAATTCTAACCCTGATTGGAAAACATTCTGTTATCTTAGCTTTGGGGCTGTAGTTAACAGATTGTCAGTTTGGCCTCACAGAAACACAGCAGCCAAAAAGCTTAGACGTTTTAAGTTCCTGAGCAGGTGCTAGTACCAGGATTGGTTTCAGAATACCTGCAAAAGAAGAGGGAAAGACCAAAGGTGTAGAAATGGAGGGATGAAGGAAGATAGACTGAGGAAACGGGGCCAGAAAGGTAGAGAAGAACAGAAAGCCAAGCCTTAAAGCATACACACTCTCACACACACACACACACACACACATATTTTAGGAAATGGGTAGAGGGGACAGAGACAGCAGGGAGAGCAAAAATAGCAGCTAGAGATGTCCACAAGGAACAACTAGGACAATTGCACAGACATCAAAAGATGAAAGATTGGTTAATCAATCAATGAACAAGCATATATTATGAACTTATTTATATGTCAGCCACTGTGCTAAGTTCAGAAGCTACAATGACAAAAGCAAAATTGTCCTGACCTCAAGGAATCTCGTCATTATCCTTTGTACTCAAAGAGGACTAAAATGACATCATGATGTCAGGGTTAATGTACAATATGTCTGACTGCAGATGATTAAACCAATACGAGCTTTGAAGGCTCTACCACAGGTCAAGCACAATTAGTCTTTATGAACATTTGGGAGGGAGATGTGTCTAAATTTGCATTTCTCACATTTCTTTTGAGCTACTGTAATGTTGCTTCACTTATAGAGCTTAGCACTTTCTTTTATGTGGGCATCCTATGTTGGATGGTCCTGTGCCAGTGTCTACTATGTCTCACAATTGATACCAAAGTTCTTCAGAGAGACCTTAAGAAAGTCATTATATCTTGTATCTGTATTCTTCTCACTTCCATGTGAGTGCTTGCCTTCTGTGAGTTCTCCATAAAATAGTCTTTTAGGCAAACATGCGTTTGACACTCAATTTGGGCAGCTTATTGGAGTTATGTTCTCTGCAGTAGTCTGCAACCTTTGCAGTTCAATTCGAGAAAAGAACTCAGAGTCCACCACTTTATCTTGCCAGGTGATCTTCAGAATCATCCTAAGACAATTCAAATGGAAGTGGTGCAGTTTGCTGGCATGGTGCTGATAGACTGTATGGGTTTCACAGGCATACAACAGTGAGGTCAGCACAACAATTCTATAGACCTTCAGTTTGGTGAGCAGTCTAAATATATCTCTCACACTTTCCTTTGGAACCTCTCAAACACTGTGCTAGCTCTGGCAATGTGTGTGTCAATCTCATCATCTATGTGTGTGTCAATCTCATCATCTGTGCGTGTATCCCTGGAAAGTACACTGCCAAAGTAAGTGAATTTATCCACAGTATTCAAAATATCTCCATTTGATGTAACCAGTGGTTTTACATATAGATAGTGCAGTGCTGGCTGCTAAAGAACCTCTCTTTTATTGGTGTAACAAAAGTTTTTTGCCCATAAATAGCCTTCAGGGCATTTTTGAACCACTTTGGATTGTTACTATCAGTATAAAACTGAATCTCATCTACTGCTACTTTTTCACTAACCCATTACCATAGGAGTTTGAGGTAGGTAAAATAGTAACAGTAAAATAATAAAATAGTAAAGCTGTTGAATAATAAAATAATAAAATGGGATGAATAATGTCTTTTGACTCATGCGTAAATTGGATTTAGACGCAGAGTTGGGGAAAGTCATCAGCCTTACACTTCCAGAGTTATCAGAATCCAGTGGTAAGACAAAAATCATGATGACTGGTGATGTTTCAGGATGCTTTTGATGACCTTGGGGTCTTCAACATCTGACCAAGCTCTACGTGCTCCATAGTGCCTGATTCTGCTACCTTCCTGGACTATTGGAACAAACTGTTCATATCCAACTATTCTGCCTAGGAAGTTTTAGTTACCGTCAACCTGATTAGTCTGTCAGTTGCAATGGTTTTTACCAGGGCATGGTGCTGCATGTGCTACAGCTTTTTGCAGCCAAAGATGAGAGTTGGATGGCAGACAGACACCAAAGATGGATGAGTAGCTCAGCAGACCTCACAATAGAGGTGATAGTCCTCTCTGAGTACCCCATATGCCCCTCAATGAACTTATATCTATTGAGAGGAAGGAGATATATATATATATATATATATATATATATATATATATATATATATATATATATATATATGTAAATACAAACTAGATAACTAGATACAAGATGATTTGGGGAACAAGGAGCATAATTGGCAGAGACATACAGAAAATGTTACTTTACTTGAGTCTTGAAGGAGACTAGGCATCCCAAGAGGCAGACATGAAGAGCAAGTGCATTCCAGGAATTGGGGATAGTCAGTGCCAAGCTACAGAAATGGAAATTGAATCTTTTTGTAAGAGGAAAAGAAAGAAAACTAACTTGACCGCAGAATGCATGAGAGGGAGTAATGTATAATAAGACTAGAAAGGTACACTGTGGCCAGGTTTTGAAGGGCTTAAAATGCTAAACAGAGGAGTTTATATTTGATCCTATACCTAATAGGAAGCCACTTGAGTTTATTGAGGAGGAGAAGGCATGGTCAGACTTGTGCTTTAGGAGATACACTTTTGGAAAATGGTTTGGAATAGGAGGAAAGTGAGGCAGGGAGGCCTATTAGGAGGCTGCTGTAATAGGTCCTATGAGAAGTGATAAGGTCCTGAGCTAGAATAGTGGTTATCTGGGAGAAGAGAGGATGATGGATGTGAGAAATGTTGCACAAAAGAAATGTTGTATAGAAGAGATGTGGAAGTAGGAACAAAATTTGGCAATTGATTAGCTATGTGGGGTGATTGAGATATAGAGGCTGATAACTTTGGTTGTAAGGATGGTCAGTTGAGTTGAATGGTGTACAGCAACAATTTTCAAAGTGTGGCCTGGGATCCACTGGGGATTTTAAGACTTTTTTAGTGGATCCTTGAAGTCAAAACAATTTTTATAATAATACTAAAATATTTTAATGTACATTAAATGTAAATGTAATTTATGGTAAATATTGATAAATATAGCCCACATAAATAAAAATTTTGGAAAGGCTTCAGTTTTTAAGAATGGAAAGGGGTTCTGAAGTTTAATAGTATAAAAGAATCAAAAAATTTGAGTGCTAATAATGTAGAGTAACCACAAAAAGAAAAAGCTCTGAGGAAAGGCTGCTGGATTTGTATAACAATTTTAGTCAAATGGTAGAGGGAAAAGCCAGATTTTAAGGTAGTATAGAATAAGTGGGCAATAACAGAAGAGGTAAATATAGAAAACTTTCCAAAGTTTGCTGATGGCGGAAAGACAAGAAGAAGGTTCTGTGGGCAAGAGAAGATGTTTTCCCCCCAAGATTTGTTTGTAGTAGTAAAGGAGATTGAAGAGGCTAAAGAAAGGAAAAACTTATGGAACAATGTTTTGCAAAAAATAACAGGGACGGAGAATAAAGGTTGTAGGAGAAATAGAGGTTAACTGTTCCAAAAGAGAGAACCTGCTCTTACTCTAGGACAAGAGATGATGAATAAATTAGTTTAGGATGGAAAGAATAGTGGAAAGGGAGATCATGTGAGATGTCCTTCAGTAAAACAGGAAGCAAGGTTGCATGCAGAATGGGGGTAAGAGGGCAGCTAGGTGGCACAGTAGATAGAGCACCGGCCCTGGATTCAGAAGAACCTGAGTTCAAATCTGGCCTCAGACACATAACACTTACTAGCTGTGTGACCCTGGGCAAGTCACTTAACCCCATTGCCTAGCAAAAAAAACCCCAAAAAACAAAAAACAAAAAAACAATGTGGGGAAGAGCTAAGGATAAAGGTTGGGAGCTTGAAATCCAAGACCTGTCCTTAAGGACCTTATTGTCTAATTGAAAGCTAAGAGACTTCAAGAATCTGAGAATTACTGAACTTTATTAGAGTGATCTAGATCAGGGAAGAAAATAATAGAATTTTGGAGTTGGGAGAAACCAGAGGGTTTTTTTTAATTTTTAATTTTCTTTTATTCTTGTGTCTGACCAAACCTGAGATTTCTTTGATACAGTAACTCCTGGTGGGAAAAATTCCTTCACCAATGAAGATCAGTCACTCTTATGCCATCTGTAATTTTAGAGAGTTGCTTCAGGCTTTTAGAATTTACTTGCTCAGGGTCACACAGGCAGTATGTGTCAAAGGTATAACTTGAGCCCAAGTTGTCTTGACTTGAATTCTGGCTCTCTATCCATCAAATAATACTACCTCTTATAGGCATAAAATTGTAATGCTGGAAGAAACCTTAGAAATTATTTAGGCTAACCTCCTTATTTGGTAGATAAGGAAACTTCAATCAAAAAGGGACTAACTGACTTCAACTGGCAATGGTTCATGGAAAGAATATTGAATTTGGAGGCAGAGGAAATGAGTTTGAATCACACCATTTATTAACTGTGTGACCTTGGGCAAGTCAACTAACTCCTTTTAGCCTCAATTTCCTTACTTGTAAAATGACGGAATTGGAATAAATGTACTCTGAGTTCCTCTTCAACTCCATATATGACCCCATGCTGAAGTTCAAAGTGCTACTTAGTGCCAAACCTAAAGCTAGAACCCTGGTTTCCTGACTCCTAGGCCAGATTTTTTCTACTCCAAACACTACAAAAGAAGTTCCAGCAAGAGAGAGATCTATGTTAATTTGGATAGTCAGGGAAAGTATCAAGGATGATGCAAGACCTTGAAGATCAAATAGACTTTAGGCAAGAAAGTAGGTAGGCAAACCTTCCAGGCAGGGAATAATATGAGCAATGGAATTAATAGGCAAGAAATGAGCCTGGTATGTGCTATTCAAATGAGGAGACAGACCTGGCTGGAGGGGAGAGTGCACATAATTTGATTCACTTCTGCCAGTACCATCCAAAAACCAGAACAAAAACCAAACAATGATGGGCAATGATAAAGCTCATTTAAACATTTAGCATGTTGTCCTGTGCAAAATTCAAAAGCCATAGCAGGGAACATTAGATTAATATAAAATGAATACATAATTGAACACATCAAATAAAATAAATGCTTCCGTTTTGTTTCTGACTGGTTCCAACTGTGCAGCAAAGAGCCACAAACTACCACATAAAATGAATAAATCAAAGACATTCCCTTGGTACCTTCTTTCAAGGACAAATATCACTGAAAGGCTGTCATGCTGTCTGTGAAGATGGGCCTGGCTCTCTGCCCCTAAAATCTTCCAGGCCTCACACTCTTGGTTACCTAACCCCCATCCACAGTCTCAGTTTAGCTGCAGGCTCCAGGAGCAAGCCTGTCTCCAGATAGGGGAGAGAGAGAGAGTCCTTTGGGCACATTGTTTAGGTATCTTAGCAGCAATAAGGCAAGCCTGGGTGCTCTTCTTGCTCTGACCTTCAGTAATGGGCTTTTACCTTGTGCCTTGTGCCCACGCTCCTGCCTTATTCTGTAATTACTATGACTGGGGTTTCTGGAATTTTTATTTGGGTCCTTGCCTGCTACCAAGGCTATATCTACTTCCCTATATCAGCTGATTCAGACTGGTTAGATCAGGCTTCTATCCACTGGAAGATGGGGGAGGGGAGGTGGGCATTTACAGTAGATAAACACAGAATGACTAATAAATCTACCAAGGTAGCCCTTCTCCTACTCCTATCTTATTCTAATTGGACCTGCTCAAGATTAGTGCATTAAAAGTACCTGAGGTCTGCTTTCCCTAGAGGGATGGACTAGTAAAAGGCTTTAACTTCCTTTCCCCACCTTTGTGTTAAGCCTAAGGGACTCTACTCCACCCTCCTCATGAGTACAGAGCAATTTCAAATTTCTTTATGTTCTTATGGGGCCCATTGCCTCAGTTGCAAGTTGTCAGTAATTTCTAAGAACTTGACCAAGACTTGGAATTCAAGGGTAGTGGTGAGGTGGAAACATATGTATCCTTGTATACTTTTTGTGTAAGTGAGTACTACTGGGCTAACTCATCAAATGGCCACTTGCCTGGCAATTTTTAGGGCATTTCAGCTGATACTGACCTCTGAATTCTTCTTTCTCTCTCTCCTTACTTGTCCCCATTGCAAATGCTCAATCTATCTGAGTTTCTATATTGCTTTGTATTGCTGTTGAAAACTACCCCAACCCTGATAGGCCCATCAGATCATCAGTAAATCTGTCCTATCCTCCCAACTCTATCCATGAATTCTGACAATTTGTGGCCATGGAAGAATCTGGTCTCTATAGAGATTGGATATGTAGGCTTAACCACTTGATCTAAATGGAATTGAGAGGTAAAAATAATTTGAGGGAGAATTTCAGAAGAATATTTCCCTCCTCCCCCTTACAATCATTAAAGATATTTTAGAGAAAATATCACTCTAAGGAATTTTTGGACTGAGAACATAAGGGGATCAGGGTCAGCATCATCACTGGAGTTGTGACTGAAGTGATAGAAAGGTTAAAGATAAAATTCCACTAATGCCATCCAGTGTGACTCCTGGAAATAGAAAACTCTACTTCTGATTTCTAATCTCAGGCAAGCTTGCCTCTATCTCTCTTCATTTTTTTCCCTATAAAAATAAAAGGATGGTTTATAAAAATTCATTTTAACTTGCAGTTTGAAGAGTCCAGCAGACAGAAGGAGAAGCTATTAGGCAGCATTGTCTCCAAAGTTCGACCTGACCTTCTGGAGATAACATCTCTGTCCTTCAAGATAAGGGCATAATTACTATCTCTGCCTGTCATTCTCTGTCAGTTTGAGATACCATGCACACCTGGTTATCTATCTGGAGGGGAAAAAAAATCTCCTCAGAGAAGTCAATTTGCTGCTCTCAGAACATTCATGGCTTTTCTAGCATGGTTTCCTTCAGGGGACAAGTTTTCACTGTTAATTCTTCCCTACTCTTCCTTAACCTCTGTGAAAAACAGGTGTAATAATTGCTCTAATGTCCAACAAGAAATATTTTAGAATTTAAATTATTGGGGCACAGTCCCCATTACAATCAACCAAGGGAATTAAATCATCTAGGAGAGCTGACTTCTCTCTTCCAATCATGAGAAGGTGGCTTCCCTTTTCTGTGGTGAAAGCTGACCCTGCAAGTATCTATGAATGAAAAGTTTATCTTTGCTGTGGGATTAACCCACATAAGAAGATCAAAATGTCTTGCTTATGCTAACCCATTTTTTGTAGCAATCGACCTTTTCCATCTCTCCCCAAAAGAAGGTTTCAGAGATCCAGATCTCCAGGCAATTTCCAGGAAACAGAAAGTATTACAGTGAGGAAGCCTTCAAATAAAGTTAGGCATATGTCATTATGTCATGTACACCTAGAGACTCTTGAATCATTAGAATTTTGACTGATTTAAGAGGGACAGAAAGGAGAAAAGTATTATCTGTAGCATCAGTGACAAAATATCAAGTCTAAACTTATAAGTAAGTGGAGCAACCACCTTTCAAGTATGATTTGTCAAGTTCTGGACAGTTTGCCCCTCCAAAAAATCTCCCCCACTCATCGCTATGAAATTCTACTATTAGAGAGTCACACCTTTGTATCTAGAAAGGTTTGGGGTATCCAAATGTCACCTGTTTAACCACAAATGCTCATAGAAAGTGAGTACTTTAAGCCATTATCAGTTGATCTCTTTGGGGAATTATGCTAGTTACTAGAAAGAGGTACTAGATAAATCTTGAAAATGATGCCTGTTGGAATGAGGAAGAAGAGCTTAAAAGAGAAATGAAATCACCTACTTCAAAATTTTGCAAAGGGCCAAGCTGTATATAGATATGGCTTACTCGGTGAACTTCAGTATCTCTTTATTGTTCTAGGATAAAATAAAAACCCATCTCTGACTTTTAAAGCCCCTTATAACTTAGCTTCACCCTCTCATTCCAGCCCCATTACTCTTTTTTCCTTACTCCCAAACTCTCTGTTTTTTACACGTAGAATTCCATGTTCTTTCTTTACCACTTCTTCTTGCTTGGTACCCTATACCTAGATTGAATTACCTACTCATACATAACCTTACTTCCTTCAAAATACAGACTAAGTGCCACCTTCTACGTGATGACTTCTGCAATGCTTCCAATTAGCTATTAGATATATTTAATGCCTTACCTCATTAATTATTAACCTATATATAGTATCTCCTTTGATAGGACATAAACTCATTAAGGACAAAAATTGTTTCATTTTTTATCTTTGTGTCTCTACTGCTTAGCATAGTTCCTGGCATAAAACAATCACTTAAATTGTGAGCCAGTGAAAGCCAGTTTGATTGGTTCAGCCCTAGCCACCAGGAGGCATGAATGCTAAGGTTTAACTGATTCAGAGACCTGACTCCTCCATTCAGATGCTTCTACTCTGTGGCACAGAGTTAAATTTACTGGCTCTTTGCCTCATTCCAAGTTCCTTATTAGGTAATTCAGAGAATAATTTCATTTTAGTGGCCAGGCTATCCCATTCCTTGACTCATTGGAGATTCTCTATTAGTGCCACATCAACTCCTGTCTAAAATCTCTATATATCAGTTTAAGCCCCAAGTGATTGTGGCCTTTGATTGCAATGTGCATTCTATCTCATGTCAAAGCTATCCCACTGTGTGTCACCCACCAGACTAAGGCCAGTAGAGGCTTGACACTTATGCTGTTCCCCAGTGACATCTTATTTTTCCTCAACTGCCTTCCCTGTGAATATGTCACTCTTTGGGAACAACTCTGTCCCATTTTGCATGAAATAAATGTTTGTTGTGGATCATCGCACTATAGCATGTAATTGCCACTCATTAGCTGTGCAAATATAGTCAAGTCCTAATCTTTCACAGCCTCAGTTTCCTCATAAGTAATGTAATGATATTAGAGAAGATGATCCCTAAGATACCTCCCAACCTTAATATTCCATTGTTGTCCCAGAGCATCCCAACCAGAGATGTTGCTCTGAAATCAGAGAATCTGGGATTAAATTGTACTTCTGACAATTAATATATGTGTTATGTTGGGTAAACCACTTAACATCCCTGTTTACCCATTAGTAAAATGAGGCAGGTTGGACCTCTGTGGTCTCTTGACTTGTAATCCCATGATAACACTCTCTGAATTCCAGTAACATGTATTACCTATAACACTCATTTGTTATTAATCATGGGCCACAATGTAGTTATTTAAAGCAGTGTCTAAATGTTGAGATTTAGAGGTTTAGGAGTGCTGGGACCCCAAAATCACAAGACATAAGTCCTGCCCAAATGAATTTGACCTAAGCCTTCTTTTAGCCAAAGACAAGGTTTATTAGAACATCAATCGAGGGTGGGTGAGATTAAGAATCGCCATATTCGCCAGGCTATTAAGGAATCTAAGTATTTGTATCGCTAATGCAAGCAGGCCAGATCTTAAGAATCTGAGTACTTTAATGGAAGCCAGATGGACCTTATATACAGAAAGACTGTAGGAGGGAATCTAAGAGTGGCCAAGTAGTCTGGGGTGACTAGAGGAGGGGTCTAAGGAGGATCTGGATGGGAATGGCTAGTAAGCTGGGATGACTGTGAGGTAACTAAGTACCAGGAACCTGGACCATGTGGCCATAGGAGAATGGAGCCTAGACAGGATTAAGGGTGGGAAGTGGCAGGGGCCTTAGGGAGGTAACACAATGGAGGTCTAGGATAGGTTCAGGGTAACAGAGAATTGGGAGACTGGTCTTAGAAAATAATGAAAGGCCAGTTGATAAGAATATAGCCTCAGGCTAATGCCAAAGATTTGGCCATGTGGTAAAGCCCAAGGCTTTTCCTTTTTGGGGTACATATCTCAAAGACATGTTTTTTTTTTTCCTTTTAGGGGTTCAGATCTATCATTACTTGTCTAGCAAAAATTTTAAATTCTGGTAAGACTATTTCTTATACTTGCACATAGAAGGCAATTAATAAATCTTAGTTGAAAGTAGGTTGCAAAATTAATAGTTTCACAAAATGTCTTCTTCCTTTTTGTACCTTCAGAAATTAAGTGTTTTGCATAGTCAGCTCCTAATATATACTTTTTATATTAAATTGGACTCACCCAGAGTCCCTTTTTTCTTCTCACATACTTTTCCCCAAAATGTAGACTATAATATTGGTTAGTGTGGTCTATTGGAAAAAGCCTAGAATGGAATTAGTTTTAGTTCTCAGACCATTAAAATAAGTGACCTTGGTTAAGTCACCACCCATTTGGGTTTTAGTTTTCTTATCTGTTAGATGTGAATAACAACTAGCTTGCCTGTCACAGGATTCAATAAGAAGATAGATGGGAAAAGCATTTTGGACAAGGTGACTATGTAATGAGAAGCAACATGTTGTAATTGATAAAAAGCTAGCCTTGAAGATAGAAAGACTTGGGTTCATGTCTTCTCTTCAACATTGAATGGTTGGATGACTTGATGTTCAGTTGCAGATTAAAGGTTAATTTGCAGTAGTTGACAGGGTTTTCATGCAAGGAATTTCCCACGTTGATGAAATTATAGTTTTCCCACTCCACCTCTGACCCCAAGAAAATGGTTTACAAATATAAGTTGTTGTTTTTAGCCAATGGATGTATATGATTTTTCAATCAATTCTGTGTGTCAATGGAATTGAGGGACAGAGAACAGGGTAGGAATAGGAGAGGTAAGGTGGTGTCAATGACAAGCTTATATAAGTTTCACAACTTTGTCAAGGTCTGGTCTTGATAAAGACCTGTGTAGTGTACAGGTATGTGCTTGAAATCCTTCTGAATGACATTGAGTTTCAGGAACCTCTGGGTAAGAAGAATACTCTCTGACAGACATTCATAGAGCTAGATTTTATCATCAACTTACTTGTTGAGGCTCCTCATCTCCTCAGACCCTAGAGTAGAGCATTAGTCTTGGAAGAGTCTGGAGGCTGGGATCTCCAATGACAGGCTAGAAAGTATACTTGACAGGCTGATACTGGAAGACATTTTTGGAAAGGAGAAGACCCTGTCAGATTGACACAGTAATGCCTCGAGGTCTCAGAGTGCTGACAACAGGGGACAACATGCAGTCTCTTTTATTGCCACCTCTGTCAACCTCCCCCAGTAAATATCAATGATCTTCACATACAAGGGACTTCTCAAGCATCTCTGATCCTCCAGCTGCTTCAAATCCCATTGATTTAATTTCCTTCCTTCTGGGGTGTTCACTGATCCCCTCTGAACTTTGTCCACTCCATACACCTGCTGTTTTTGTTGTTGTTTGAAGCTGGCAGTAAAACGAGGGGGAGGAGAGAAAAACTGGTTGATGCTGTTGCATCAAAGGTTGCTAATAATTCTTTCTGTAGCACTTTCAATCCAAATTCAGGCTACCTCAATAAGATGTTTTGGTATAGCACAGATCTCAGTGGTTATAGAGCTGGAAGGGACCTTAGACAAGTTTTAGTCTTACTTCTCTAACTAAAGTTTAAATTCTAGGAGAACTATTTTTTATATTTGCATATTGTAAACAACTAATAATTGTTGGTTGAATTTAGGATGAAGGAATTATCTAAATAATTTCATTAACTTTTTTATTTTGGTATTTTCAAACATACAATGGATCAAAAAAATTAAAAAATGCACTTCAAAAATCCCCTTTTACAATAAATGAAGCCTCTCCATTTCCTATCCTATATATTCCTTCAGACTTCTCTATCATGCTCTAATTGCCCAGTGTCTTCTTGTCCCTCACCTTCAGCCTCCTCTCCCATCTTTACAGTGTCTTGTTATATTTTGCCTTTAGCATTAGCACATAAGCTCCTTGAGGTAAGGGGCAATCTTTTTTTTTGCTTGTATTTATATTCCCACTACTTAACACAGAACCTGGTAAATGGTATGAGTTTAATGCTTGTTGACTGACTGACTGCTTTTCCCTTTTATTACCTCATACAGAGATTCTTTCTAATTTTGGTTTGCTCATGTCTTCACATGAAGGAACCCACAAATAACCTGAATCAGGTACCAATGACAGTGATTTTGCCCCCTAGGCTTAGCTTTGTATTTGTGCATTTCTTTCTCTACTTATGTGCATAGAAGAACGGAAAGACCAAAGGTTTTTTAAAAAAGCTAGAGAACCCCAAGCCACAAGAGAGGTTTGGTAATTCTTGGCCAAATAACCATTACCTTATTTATAGTTTTACCTTCAGAGATGCAAATTGGGAACTATATAGAACACTCATCAAAAAAACTAAGGTGAGATCTCTGATCCAGGGCCTCAAGTAATTCAGTAGAAAGAGAAGTCCACAGTTGTTTATCTGTTCTAGTGTAAGAGTTGGGTTTAAAAAAAACACTTTTTTTTTTCTAAAAGAGCTTATATAAGCCTATGCATATAAACTTTAAGTTAAAATAACAAAGCGTAGCACCTAACCAGGGATTTTTGGGGAGTCACAGATTTTTGGTGGCAATAGAACCAAGCAGCATCTGCAGGGACTATATCTGATAATTTGCTAGAGCTAAAATCCTGCCCAGAGGAAAACTGCTTTGGATATGCCATTTCATTAAACACCTTTGCTTTGAAATAATTGTGTCCTCTGACTGACTACTAAAGGTAAAAAACATTGGTAGGTGCTCAAGAGTGCTTTAGAGGTGTAGAAAGGTGATTTTTTTTCTTGATCCTGGGGAAGTCAGTGTGCTGGAGAATCCACTTTGTAAATTAGGATGTTGCCAGATGCTATATTCAAGGAGCTCATGTTCTATTGGGGAATACAACATGTTCACAGATAGCTGTTAAATATTGCTAATAAGCATAAGCTCTGGAACTAGAATTCTGGTCTAATTTCCAGTCCAGTATTCTTACCATTTGTAGGTAAGGAATCATGATAATGGAGTTCATAGGATTAGTGTAGCACAGATTCAGAAATGGAAGGGAGCTTAGAAGTTATCTGTTTGAACTCTGTCACTTTACAGATAAGGAAACTGGGGCCCAGAGAAGTAAAGTGATTTGCCTAAGGTCACACAAGTAGAATGTCAAAGATGGGATGTGAACCTATGCCTTTTGACTCCAAGGCCTACCCTCTTCACACTCTACTACTCTATTATCCATCACTCCCATCTCTTCTCCCTGCTTATCTAAATCCTACTAATCTTTCAAGGCTCAGTTCAAAGCTTGCTTTCTTGGTGAAATGTTCCTATAAACTAAGCCAAACAGCCATCTCTTCCCACTTTCTCAATACCAAGACAATAAGACAAAGTCTTCCTTTTTTGGGGGGAGGGTAGATAATCTGTCTTTGTGACTTCATTGGTCAAGTACAATTTATAACCTTATGGTTGTGGTTTGTCCTTTGTTCTTAAAGAGGACTATGACATCAGGGAAATGATGACATTACTTGCAATTGACTTTGATTTCAGCGAGGGAGCGCTGTGCAAAGTCATCAACCTCACTTTCTCTTCCAGAGCCATCTGGGTTTAGTGGCCAGATATCCATTAGGAGGACACCCAGAGATGGCCCAGAATGCAGTGGGAGACCTTGACCCTTTTAAATTAAGGTCTTTTCAGGTTCTCACTTTGTGTAAGTCAACATCCATTCAGTGAATAGTCTTCTTTAAGGAGTGAGTCAATTTTTTAATTAAATATACATATACATATATATATTTCTCTCTGTGTGTATGTGTGTATAAAACTAGGAGGAGAAGACCCTCAGGGTTGCTGGACAAAAGAGAAACAGTTACTATTTACATTCACTCTGAGCCTGGAAGACCCATTTAAGTGGTGCTTGGGCCTATTGTTGTACAATCCATAAGATCCAGAGTGAATTTGGCACTGATATGTTGTTATCTGCCCTCATGGTAACATGATCAACACAGATAAGAGGCTAGACCCAAGCCTTCTTGACTCCAAGACTAACTACTATCCTTCATTACCTCTCCTTTATTGCTATATGTTGTTGGCTTTATTGTTGGAAAGACTTTATAGATTCCAATACCTTGTTTTACAAATTAGTACACTGAAGCCAAGAAAAGAAATTTATTTTTTAGGGTTATATGAGTAGCATGTAACAGAATTAGAATTTCCTGATAATAATTTTATTAAATATTAAAGATTTCACTTTTTAAATTACATGTAAAAACAATTTTTATATTCATTTCTTAAAATGTTGAGTTCCAAATTCTCTCCCTTCCTCCTCTCATCCCCCATTGAAAAGGCAAGCAACTTCATATGTTATACATATTTGGTCATTCAAAACACAATTCCATATTAGTCATGTTGTGAAAGAAGACAGACAAAAAAAACCCCCAAGAAAAATAAAGTTTAAAAAAAAAGTATGCTTCAATCTGCATTCAGATTCCATCAGTTCAGGGGTAGCTAGGTGGCGTAGTGGATAGAGCACTGGCCCTGAATTCAGGGCGACCTGAGTTCAAATCCGGCCTCAGACAGGTAACACTTAACCAGCTGTGTGACCTTGGGCAAGTCACTTAACCCCATTGCCTAGCCAAAAAAAAGAAAAAAAACCAAACAGATTCTATCAGTTCTTACTCTGGAGGTGGACAGCATTTTTAATTATAAGTCTTTCAGGATTGTTTTACATCATTGTATTGCTGAGAATACTGAGTCAGTTCCACTTTATAATTGTACAGTACACAGTTACTGTTACTGTTCTCCTTTTCTGTCACATTAGCCAATCTGATAAGTGTGAGGTGGTACCTCAGATATTTTTAAATTTACATTTCTCTAATCAATAGTGATTTAGAGCATTTATTCATATGACTCTAGATAGCTTTGATTTCTTTTTCTGAAAACTACCTGTTCATAACCTTTTACCATTTATCAATTGGGGAATGACTTGTATGTTTATAAATGTGCCTCAATTCTCTATTTTTGAGAAATGAGGCCTTTATCAGAAAAAAAATTGTAAAAAAAATTCCCCTCAGTTTTCTGTTTTCCTCTAATCTTGGTTGTGTTGATTTTGTTTATGCAAAATCTTTTTAATTTAGTAAAATCAAAATCAATAATTTTACATCCCATAATACTCTCTCACTCTTGTTTGGTCATAAACTGTTCCATTATCCATAGATCTGACAGTTAGGGCATTCCATACTCCCCTAATTTGCTTATGGTATTAGCCTTTATGTCTAAAACATGTAACCCATTCTGTTCTGATTCTGTTTTATAGATGAGTTCATTCTATTCACATTCACAGCATTCACAATTATGATTACTGTGTACTTACCTCCCTCCAACTTTTCATTTGTCTTTTTTCTCTCTCCTTTCACTCTATCCCTCCTCAAAAGTGGTTTGCTTCTGATTACCACATCCTCCAATCTGCCCTTCTTTCTATCAGTGTCCCACTCTCTTTTTATTCTCTCTCCTCCTTCTTTCCTGTGGGGTAAGATAGATTTATATACCTAAGTGTGTATGTTACTCTTTCTTTGAACCAATTGTAATGAAAGTAAGGTTCAAGCCTGCCATCTCTCATCTTTCCCTTTACTGTAAAAGATCTTTCATACCTCTTTTATGTGAGGTAATTTACCTAATTCTACCTCTTCCTTCTTCCTTTTCCCACTACATCCTTGTTTCTCACTCTTTAATTTAATTTAACTTTTTTTGGATATCATCCCTTTGTAGTCAACTCACACTTTTGGCCTCTGTCTATTTATGCTCCTTCTAACTGACCTAATAATCATAAAGTTCTTAGGAGTTACAAGCATCATTTTCCTATATAGAAATGTAAACAGTTTGAACTTGCTTCCTTTACCTTTTTATGTTTCTCTTGAGTCTTGCATTTGCGAGTCAAATTTTCTATTCAGCTCTATTTTTTTCATCAAGAGTACTTAAAAGTCTTCTATTTCATTAAATATCATTTTTTTTCTCCTTGAATAATTATGCTCAATTTTTCCTGGGTGATTCTTGGTTGTAATCCTAGTTCCTCTGCCCTGCGGAATATCATATTCCAAGCCCTCCAATCCTTTAGTGTGGAAATTGCTGTATCTTGTGTTATCCTGACTGTGGCTCCATGATATTTGAATTGTTTCTTTCTGGCTGCATGCAACATTTGTTCCCTTACCTGAAGGCTTTGGAATTTGGCTATAATATTTCTGGGAATTTTCATTTTAGGATTTCTTTTAGGAGGTGATTGGTAGATCTTTCAATTTCTATTTTACCATTTGGTTCTAAAATATCAGGGCAGTTTTCCTTAATAATTTCTTGAAAGATGATGTCTAAGCTCTTATTTTGAACATGCCTTTCAGGTAGTCCAAGAGTTTGTAAATGATCTCTCCTGGATCTATTTTCCAGGTCCATTGTTTTCCCGATGAGATCTCAGATTTTGTTTTATTGTTTCTTGATGTCTCACAAAGTCATTAGCTTCCACTTGCCCAATTATAATTTTTAAGAGACTATTTTATTCAGTGATTTTTTTACATCTTTTTTTTTTAAATTTGGCCAATTCTGCTTTTTACAGAATTCTTCTATTCATTGGATTTTTGTGTCTCTTTTACCACTTGGCCTATTCTATTTTTATTTTCTTCGGTATTGTGTGTGTGTGTGTGTGTGTGTGTGTGTGTGTGTGTGTGTGTGTGTGTGTGTGCCTCCTTTACCAAGCTGTTGACTCTTTTTCTCCCCATGATTTTCTTGCCTTACTCTCATTTCTTTTCCCAATTTTCCCTCTACCTTTCTTATTTGATTTTTTTCTTTTTGAGTTTTTCCAGGATTTTTTTTTTTTAGGGGAGAGGCTGAGACCAATTCACCTTTTTTCCCACTCTTTTGAGGCTTTTCATGTAGCTGTTTTCACATTTTTGTCTTCTTCTGAGTTTGTGTTTTGACATTCCCTGTCAATATAGTAACTTTCAATGGTCAGGTTATTTTTTGTTTTGTTTGTTTTCTTTGCCATTTTTACAGCTTTTAACTTTATATTAAATTTGGGTTCTGCTCTTAGAGTAGAGAGGGCACTGTCCTAAGCCTCAGGTCTTTGAGGTTACTGTTTTCAGAGATAGTTCTGGGGGTCTGTAAGCTTTTAGTTCTTATAAGGAGAGGTATGGTTACTGTTCTGCTGGCCTTTGCTCTGGTATGTGAATGACTACAAGAACTCTTTTCCATCCTGGAACTGTATCCAGGGTCCTTGATCTTGCTAGTGCTTTTCCTTGCCCAGAAACTATGACCAGGAGTCACATATGGGCAATGTAATAGAATCTTACTTTCACGACCAGCAAATGTTCTCCTATAATCTCCTTCTGATCAGTTGTCCAACCCCCTTATTTTCTATGGGCTGAGAGCTCCAGACTAATTCCTGCCCCCTGTTCAGTTACTCCCAATGCCTGCTACTGGCTTGCTGGGGCATGACTTGTGCTTGCATGGCCCATGTTGGAATGTGCTCCTCTCTCACCCCAATGAGATAGACTTTTTCTGCTAACCTTCTAAGTTGCCTCATCCTTTTGTTGGTTCTGTTACTTCAGAATTTGATTTGAGGTATTGTTTTCATGTTCCTTGGAGGGGAATTTGAGAGAGCTCAGGTGAGTCTCTTCTTTTATTATGCCATCTTAGCTCCCCTTCAACAATATTTTAAAACAATAATTACATACAATTTAGTTCTTTATCACATTCTCCCTTGCCTTGGTTCCCAAGGATTACAGATATAGAGCTGAAAGATCATAGGATCATAGACTCAAAGATGCAAGTGACCTTAGAGGCCATTTAGTCCAATTCCTCCATTTTGAAGAGAGGGAAACTTGAGATGGAAACAGATTATATGAATTGCCTGCAGTCACATCTTGCTGCAGAGCCAATATTCTAACCACTACACTGTGGTGTCTACACACATACATATGCCCTTAAAAGCAAAGACCATATCTTTATATTCCAGTTTCCTTGTAAAGCTCCTGTCACAGTGTTGGACTCATAATATAGTAGACATTCAATGAAGACCTGCTACACTGAATCAGATTGAATTGTATTGTTCACAGTGAGTAACCAGAAAAAAGTAATTCAAATACAGGAGAGCTATGTGGCACAGTGGGTAGGGTGGTGGGTCTGGAGACAGAAAGATTCATGTTCCTGAGTTCAAATTTGGCCTCAGATATTTAGTAGCTATATGACCCTGGGCAAGTAACTTAACCTTGCTTACCTCAGTTCCTTATCTGTAAAATAAGCTGGAGAAGGATATAGCAAAGCACTCCAGGAAGTTTGCAAAGAAAACCCCAAATGGAATCATGAAGAGTTGGACATGACCGAAAATCACTGAACACCAATAATTCAAATACAATCCAGAAAGACAGCACAGATAGGGAGGCTGAATGCTGAATATGAGAGGAATAGAATGAGACAGAAACAAACAGGCAACTGAAGGAGAAACAGAAAAAAGCCTTAGCAAATGAAGTGTGTATGTGTGTGTGTGTGTGTGTGTGTGTGTGAAACAGAGAGAGACAGAGAGACAGACAGAGAGACCGACAGAGACACAGAGACACAGAGAGATAGAGACAGAGAGACACACACAGAGAGAAATAGAGAGATAGAGGACTTTCCAAGTCACATTGCTTGGCTATAACTAAAAAATTATTTTGAGAAGAGATTCATGATTCAAAAAAAATTTTAAGGAGCCCTGAAGTAGTGTTTCTCCTGTCACTACAAGTATTCAAATCAAGTTTCTTGGGAGATATTATACAGGAACTTTCTGCTTAGATGTTGGTTGGATTAAATAATTCCTTCCAATTCAGAGATTTTTTTTCAACTGTTATTTTGAGAAATATGAAATTCCCTATTTTCTTGATTGGAAAATTGGAAATTGGAATTTTGTTAAGATAGCAATTACAGAATCTCCAAATTGGAATTGACCAGGAAGGATATCTAGTTCAGTGCACATCTGAGCAAAATTCCTTTTTATAACATAACCAAAAATAGTCATTTAACATTTGCCTCAAATTTTCCTTAAATCAAATCTCAGTTGGCCTCTCAGTAACTCCTATCCTTTGCACCTAGTTTTGACATCTGGAGCAAAACAGAAAATGACTAATCTTTCTTCCCAATGGCAATTCTTCAAATATTTGAAGACAGAAATGATACCCCATGGTCTTCTTCTCCCAGGCTAAACATTTCCAATTCCTTTAACTACTGTTCAAATGGCATGATCTTGAGACCTGAAGGTCACTGTCCCCTAGATACTTTCCACCTTATCAATTTCTTTCTGAAAGTGTTATCCAGAACTGATCACAATGCTCCAAATGTGATCTGAACAGAGCAGAAGACAGAGGATGATGTTCTAATTCCTAGTCCTTGACACTATGCTTATTTTAATCAAATCTAAGGTCATATTAGAAGTATTTTTATTGATATATAATATTAATACATATTAATACATATTAAACTTGCAGATCAATCTCAAATCCTTTTTTCTTTTTAATTTTTTCTGTATCTCTTCCCATGACCTATTTATGTAGCTTTGCCTCCTCTATTTTATGCTCGTGAAGTTGAATTTTTCAATGCAAGTGCAGGAATTTATATTTTAATTTACATTTCATCTAATTAGATTGATAATGATGAGAATGAGCATGTAATGATTATTACCTTATTAGATTAAGCCCAGTGTTACAGTAAAGATATTTCTGGATCCTGATTCTGTGATCCAGTGTGTTGGATATAGCTCTGAAATTTCTATTGTCTGCAAATTTGGTAAGCAAGTTTTATCCAAGCAAGTAGTTTTCTAAGTCATTGCTAAAGAAAAAAAAATTAAATAGCCCAGGAATGAGTATAGCTTGCTGTAGCATTCCACAGCAGCCTCACTTTCAAGTTGACATAGAACCATTAATAAATATTGAATTTAGCCATTAAGTAGTCTCTGAATCTACCTACTTATATTATCATCTACTCTTCATCTATTTCTTCCCCAAATAAGCCTAAGAGACTATCCAATACTTTACTAAAATCCAGGAAAACTATAAATCTAGTCTCTGGTTTCCATCAAGACAGCTCAAATAATATTAACTATAGGAAGTCTTTCCTGGTTCCCCAAGATTCATCCATCCATCCATCTATCCATCCACACATCCATCCACACACACTACACACACACACACACACACAATCCACGACACACATATACATATTAATAAGTGTATATGTCAGTGATTGTGTTTTCTTTTGCTTTCCTATGTATTTAACATTGTGTCTGACACACAGCATGCACTTGATTAAATGTTTGTTGATTGACCACTACATCATTCCCATGTTTTACAGTGTTAGCTATCCTGTCAAAAAAGCAAATGAAGTTACTTTTGATAAAGCTGTGATTGCTCAAATTGATCATTGCTTTTTAAATCCATTTGCATGCGACTACTTGTTAGTGGAGGATGCTTATTCAATGTGTTGTGCTTGTGTGAGGGGCAGCATTAGTGATGGCTTAAGAGAGAGAGAGAGAGAGAGAGGTCTTCCTTCTTCTAGCTTCTAGAAATGCGAGAGGACATGTGAAGTTTCAGGTTCAGAAATTCTTCAGGAGGAAGCCAACATTTAGAGAAGCTAGTTCCTCTATCACGTTCCTATTCCCAGCTTACCATACTACTGTCTGGGGAATTTCTCGATGGGCAGTACTGGGGACTTTAACTCTTGTTATTGAGCTGAGGGAGAGAGTTGAATGGGGGAACCCACTGGAAGAGCTCATTAGATCTCTCTTTGTTAGCTGTTATATTCTAATATGCATAATATCTTTGATTTCTGTTGTCTGTTGACTTGGGTAAATGTGTTTATTTGCTATTCCCTATGCATGATGGTCTTTGTTCAATTGTCATTTGGTGGGAAGGAAATTAAACATTAGGATATATGGCTTGGGGTACTCTTTCCTATATTAAGGGATAGTGATCAGGAAATGGCTTAAGCCTAAAAAATTATTTCCTCTAGAGTAACAACATTAAATGAGGGCAAGGAGTGGATAGGTATGATTCTAACTTAATATTCCCCTTTCTGAGGAGAACAGAACAAGCCTTATGGCCTCAGTCTTTTGCTTTCTGCCTGGTAGAAATCAAAGTTTCCCTTGGAGAAGGATAGGTGGTGAAGATTTTAAAGCTATCTCTTCACTGTTTCCTGAGAGCCACATCTAGACAAATGTGGACACATATTACCTACATGAGCAACACACACATACACACACACACAATTCTTTTCTTGATGTTCATTAACTATCTCTTTAATTATAGATTCTGTATTTTGCCCGTGTTTGAAGTTGAGTTCCCAAGTTATAGGTTGTCAAATCCAGCAGTTCTTTTATACCTCAATACACAATTAATTTAATTTAATTTCAATTCAATTTAATCACCATTTGTTAAGTACCTACTATGAATTAGGCACTATGCCAAGTGCTGAGAAAACAGAAGAAGAAAAAAAAAGACGAAAGTGTCTGTCCTCAACAAGCTTATGTTCTAACAGTCTGTCTGTGACTGGTGACTTGCCCTTATCAATGAAAGCTAATTGCTCTTTTTTCCTCCCCCCCCTTTTTTTGAGGGGGGTGGATAGGCTTCAACTTCCTATTAGCTATTTTTGTTTTTTCTTTTCCAGTTAAAATATTATTATCTGGTTCTCATTTCCAGCTTTCAGAAACTTGCTGAGAACTGATGGGATTAGATATTGGGGAATTAGAAGAAAGTACCAAGAATAGACTCTTTTCTGCTGTTCCCAGGAAATGAAAATCCCATATTACAAGGGACCCTGCAGCTTCCTTATTCTTTTAGTAGCATCACTTATTTACTGTGTAGGAATCCAGAGCCTTTATGTTTTGTCTTCCCTTCTCCTCCTTCAAAAACTATTTTATGAAAAAGAATATAGTAAACTGATTTTTCTGTTTTAAATGAGAGATAAAGCTTAATTTAGTATTCCTCCTCTCCTGTCCTTCTCCTCTCCTCTTATTACCTTTCCTCTCCTCTTCCATACCCTTCTCTCCTGTATCTTCCCTTCCCTCTTTTTTGTCTTTTTTCCTTTAGTTTTCTCTTATCACTTCTTTTCTTTTCCTTTTCTTTTCCTTTTCTCTTCTCCTTTCTTTTCCTTTCCTGTCCTTTCTCCCCCCCTGAATCTGGGTCAGTGACTTTTCCAAATCACCCTGGATTCATACTGGGTCCAAACAAATTATATTATGGCCAGCTCTGCATTTTATTTTGGGATGGAGCAGATATAGCAACATACTAGGATGGAATAAATGAGCTCTGAGTTTCAATTGATGTTGATTGTGGCAGTAAAGATATTGGATTGGAGTGTCAGTTTATGCTCCTTTCAAAATTTGCCCTCAGAATCTGCTGTGTACCTAAGCTTCAATTTCTGGTATGCAAGGACATATGAAATAGAGAGGGCTAAAGAAACAGATTTTAGACTCAGAAGGAAAAGTTTAAATCAATGCTTAAGAAAGGTACTGATGATTCTTTTTCTTTTTCCTTTTTTTTTCTGTGTTGGTATAGACTATTCTCAGAGCACCACTCATACTTTTCTGTTTACTCTTAGCTGTCCAAAATCTTAGGGGGCAAGTGGTGAGGGATAAGAGAATGGGGAGGTAAATTTGGTGGTTGCCTACTAGTCTGACTTCAGGGTACTAAGAAAAGGCTTCTCCCACTTCCTCCCCAACTAAGCAAGTATCATTTGGGATTATTTTAATAGTAGACCTAGTTTTCATTCCTTGAGTTATACAACTGATTGGGTTCCTGGCTGTTGCCTAGTGAGCTTTGCAATAGATCAGGAATTCTTAATGTGTGTGTGTGTGTGTGTGTGTGTGTGTGTGTGTGTGTGTGTGTGTGTATGAGGGAATGGTAGACCCCTTTGGCAGTCTAATGAGGCCTGTGGACTCCTTCTCAGTATAATGCTATTGATGCATAAAATAAAGTACACAAGATTGCAAGGGAAACAAATTTTAATGAAATACTTTTAAAGAAAATTAGTGTACAACATTACAAAATTACTGTATAACCTGTGGACTAGAATCTTCATACTCTAGATATGGCTAAATAGATTTTGTCTCATTGATTGTGACCCTCACCAACAAAAACCCTACTCACACTTACAACGCTGGATTTATGTTTACAAGGAACTGTAAATAAGTGATTTCAGGTCCCTTGGGGCAGCTTTGCCTAGAGCAGAAGGGAGGAGTAAATAGATAATTATTGCTACCTCTTAGGGCAAGGACAGGAAATGAGGACACTGGGGCTCTGGAGTTTGTTGTTGTTGACTTCATAAAGGACAGAACCATAAGCAGGGTAGGACAGCTAAAGTACATACATACAATGAGCATGCTTCCTTTCCATAACAGTTTAGAGACTTTTCCCGCACCTTGTTGACTTCTACTGGCTTTTGTTTTATATGTGTAATGCAGACTACTCACTTCATGACCCTTACTGCACATAAGGCCATGTATGTTAGATTTTCATTCCTTTCTTAGGGGTTCTCTGATACTCTTATGTGGATTGGGGGGAATCTAGGCTCTTTGCCATTGACTGCAGACTACACCAAAGGTGTTCCCTCGATTGAGCACTGTGCCCAAGTGAGACCATGTTTGAATTGCTGAGTTTACTTGTGGATGCTACATTTTAAGAAGAATATTTACGAGCTGCAGCATATCCAAAAGAGCATGGCCAAGATGGTGAAGAGATTCAAAAACACATCATACAAGGGATGGTTGAAGGAATCGGAGATGTTTAACCTAACAGAAGACTTGGAGGCTCATGACTACATATCTGAAGGCTTTCTGAGGGAAAATGGATTAGATTTATTAGAGAGAAGAACTAAGACTAACCAATAATTTGAAGTTGTAGAAAGGTAAATTTTGGGCCAAAATAAGGGAAAACAACTTTCTAACAATTAGAGATGTCCCCCAAATGGCATAAGCTGTTTTGAGAGGTATTCTACCTCCTGACCTTAATAGTACTTTCAATACAAATTAGAAGATGATGTGTTAGAAGTATCTTCCTAAAATATGGCATCTAGAATGGAACATGGTACTTTAGAATCATGCTTCAGACTATATGACCCCTGAAAGAAACCCTAGGATTCTAAAATTCTATGAAATGTACACTTGTCAAAAGAAAAGCTATGTCTTAATTAAAAAATTATTAGAAACATTATGGTGAAATAGAAAGATAATTGTAACACTTGTGTTGCAGTTACTATTCTGCAATTTATTAACTGCATGTCTTTGGGCAAGTCACTTCACTTTCCAGGGCTTCAGTATCCCAGTTTCTCAAATAAAGGTAGACCAGAATATATTTCTGATCCATTTTATTCCTAAAAATTTGTAGTTGTATAAGTCTGTAAGTCTATCAATCTATGCATGGAACCAGATGCCTCTCTAATGATAAACTCATCACTTTTAATCTCCTCACCAAGACTCAAACCTTCAATACCTCTCTCCCTCAGTCTCCTGTCCTCTGAGAGGATTGGAAAGTAGAACACTAAACTCCTCTCAAAACCTTCCTTTATAGTGGGCAGAAATTGTACTTTCAACTCACTCCATTTTGCAGTCCTGTCTGGTTTCAACTCCATGGAACAAGATGCCCCTCTACTGGATACCCCTAGGTTCTCCCCCTTCCATTTCTAGATTCCTTTGTGTGTTGTATTACCTTATTAGAGTAAGCATTTCTTTTTTTTTTTTAGATTATGCATTTCTTTTTTTTTTTTAGATTATGCATTTTTTTTTATTATGGATTTCTTGAGGGTAAAGGACTTTCTTTTCCATATTTGTATATCCAGTACTTAATACAGTGTCTAGCATGTAGTTGGTGTTTAATAAATGTGTATTGCATTGAATAGGTATATGCATATAGTAGATACTTAATGGGACTTCACCATCCTATTCACAGAGGATTAGGGGTGGTCTTTGTCAAACTGTGAAAGAGCTAACCTGTTGAAGAAATTTCCTCTAATATAATCCTACTATGATGTATCATTGGGCTGTGGAGTCAGTACTGAAGCCTATGCTAGCAAAGAATGATCTCTGGTAGGTCCTGCTAAGCTTAGAAGTCTTTGGTAAAGGCTTGGTGATGGATTGTAGGTCTATTATTTGAGGAACAGCCTGTTATTGTTCAGTCATTCATTCATTCATGTTTAACTCTTCCTGGGCCCATGAACCATAGTGCACCAGGTCTTTCTATCCTCCACTATCTCTTGAAGTCTTTCCAGGTTCATATTCATTGTTTCCATGATTCTATCTATCTATCTATCTATCTATCTATCTATCTATCTATCTATCTATCTATCTATTTATCTATCTATCTACCTACCTACCTGTCTGTTCCTCTGCTGTCCTCTTTTCCATTTTTCCTTCAATCTTCCTTAACATCAGGGTCTTTTCCAATGAATCCCATATTCTCATTATGTTGTCAAAGTATTTAAGCTTTAGTTTCAGTATTTGACCTGCTAGTGAGTAGCCTGAATTAATTTCTCTAAGTGTTGAGTGATTTGACCTTCTTGTTGTCCAAGGGATTCTCAAAAGTCTTCTCCAGCACCACAATTCAAAAGCATCTACTCTGTGGTGCTCAGCTTTCCTTATAGTCTGTCTCTTACAGCCATACATTGCTACTGGAAAATCCATAGCTTTGCCCTCGTTGGCAAGATAATGTCTCAGCTTTTTGGTATGCTGCCCAGATTTTGCATAGCTTTCCTTTCAAGGAGCAAATATCTTAATTTCATGGCTGCAGTTGCAGTCTGCAATGCTCATTGAACCCAAGAATATAAAATCAGACATTGCTTCCTTTTCTTCTCCTATTTGCCAGGAAGTGATGGGACCAGTTGCCAAAATCTTAGGTTTTTTTTTTTTATATTAAGTTTCAAGCCAGCTTTTACACTTTTCTCTTTCACCTTCATCAAGAGGTTTCTTAATTCCTTTTCACTTTCTGCCACCAGAGTGGTATCATCTGTATATTGGAGATTATTGATATTTCTCCCAGCAACCTTAATTCCAGCTTTTGATTCATCCAGGCTGGCATTTTGCATGATGTACTCTTTATATGAGAAATAAATAAGGTGACAATATATAGCCGTGTTGTACTCCTTTTCCAATCTTAAACTGATTAGTTGTTTCAAGTTCCTTTCCAATTGTTGCTTCTTGGCCCACATACAGTTTCCATAGGAGACAAGTAAGCTGGTACTCCCATCTCTTTGAGGACTTGCCACATTTTGTTGTAATATACCCAAAGGTTTTAGTGTAGTCAGTGAAGCAGAAGTAGATGCTTTTTTCTGGAACTCCCTTATTTTCTCTGTAATTCAGAGAATGTTGGCAGTTTGATCTCTAGTTCCTCAGTCTCTTTGAAAACCAGCCTGCTCTTTTAGTAATTCTTGGTTCACATATTGCTGAAGCCTAGCTTGCAGAATTTTAATCAACTTAGCTAAATTCAGAGAGGCTTGTCACTCAGTGAGCCACAAGTAGATCTACTTTTTTTTTCTCTACAGAAACTCTTGAAGAGCATCTACTAAGTTGTAGAGGGGTTATGATCTGTCCTGGTGGAGGGGACACTCATACCAACAAAATTATGGATCCCAGAAGTATTGCATTTGGCAACTGTTGCTATTGATAATGTTTTTGTTGTTTGGTCATGTCTGCCTCTTTGTGACCTCATTGGACTTTTCATGACAAAAATACTGGAGTGGTTTGCTAATCCCTTCTCCAGCTCATTTCACTGAGGAGAAACTGAGATAAATAGAGTTAAGTGACTTGCCCAGGGTCACACAGCTTATAAGTGTCTGAAACCAGATTTGAACTCAGGAAGATGAATCTTCTTGACTCTAGGTCTGGCACTCTATCCACTGTACTACTTAGCCACCCATACTGATAATGAGGTATTTTAAAAAATGTTATTTGGGGTGATTACATTTACCAAGGATACTTATATAGATTTAATATGTTCATAAGAAATTTCTTGTACATTGTCTTTTAGGCTGTTCGCTATTTCATGTCAATTTCTAAAAATAAACACACAATGTATACTATGGAATTCTGTATTTTCTCTATCTTTGAGTAAACTGCATGACAAAAATAGCCTGTAGGAAATCATCTACAAAAACCTTCTTATACTCTTCAGACACATGAAGGAGTTATTAAGAGATTTTCCTACAACTTCATAACAAGGTATGAAGTTCCTTAAAAGAAAAAAAATCTTAAAAGGATTGCAGAAACTTGGTCATAGAAGAATGCAACTGATACCACACAAGAACCATTTAATTATTTAGTAAGAGAATCAGTCATACTCTTTGGTCCCATTTTTTACAAAAGCCATTTAACAATTGGTGAATAGGAGGTGGTCAGTGCTTGGAACAATTGTTGAGTAAGACACCACAGGGTAGGAGGAGGGACTTTATCTCCAAAACCCCAATAGCTGGGGCACCTGGAAGTGAATTTATTCATCCAAAATTTCATAGAAATTTACTTATCCACATATTCCAAATGAATAGAGACATCATGAGGTAGTTGTTAAAGCAGAGAAAAGAACTGGTATCTATATCTATATCTATATCTATATCTATATCTATATCTATATCTATATCTATATCTATATCTATATCTATATCTATATCTATATCTATATCTATATCTATATCTATATCTATATCTATCTATCTATCTATCTATCTATCTATCTATCTATCTATCTATCTATCTATCTATCTTCAAGACAGAGATGGCCCTGACACTCAATATCTTTCTCATAAAGATTTTATAAGAATGTGAACATAAACATGTGGGTTGGAGGTTAATGATATTTTCTCATTCACCCCTCCCCCCTTTTTGGTGATATTAATCACATATTTTTCAAAGTGCTATTAAACTTTCCATCAGTACTATAAAAATTGTTGCACTTCCAGAACAGATTTCCTCTGTGTGTACTTTGATCTGGTCTAGCTATTATTCGCAACTTCATTTCCCTAAGTGCAATATCTACTTCCTGACATAGAAGCACATAGGTTACTGAGGTTTTACAATGCAATTATTCCACTGTCATTGATGATGAAAATATATTGTTAGAGGAATGCTGAAAAATCAGTTCCTTTTTCCATTTGTTTTTCTCCTTCCAATTTTATTTCCTATAATTCATGCATATTCTCTAAGGATGCTCTAGTGATTATCTAGCTTAGTTAGAGCTTATTCTAAGCTTTCCATATATTTAATTTCACCTTCAATTTTATTCTATTTTTTGCAGTTTTATGAGGCAGCACTGCCTTCCTCCTTTGTAATAAAACTGTATTTGTATTTTAAAATGGTATTGCCTGTGATTGCTATGTATTACAACTTAGCAAGGAGATCAAGTATTTGTTAGCTAAAATGCTTTAGGTGCCTTTATGGATTGCTATTTTTGGCAACTGCTTTACGCTGGTCAAACTTGTGTAAGAAGTGGGTAATGATAATTTAAGTCTATATCTTTACATTCTTTCATTTTTCCACATCTTAATAGGTCATATGGAAGCAGTTGTGACTCTAGGTAGTACTTGGAATCATTATTGTTATTTTCATCAATTATTATTGATATTTTTTACATCACTCAATTTCTGATATAACACCCTCAAAAGAATCCTTTTTTTTATAAAGAACTACACCTAATTAAACTAATAAAAATGCTGGCTATATCTTATGTGGCCTCATTCCATAACTGCAATCTACCACCTTCATGATGAGAGAAGGGAGTTTTATTTCCCTGGCCATCATCTGGAGTTAAGATTACTCAATAAATTGATGGGGGTGTTGTTTTCCTTTATGTTACTGTGATTGTTGTATAAATTATTCTGATGATCCAGTTAATTTAGGTCTGAGTAGTTCATATAAGCCTTCTCAAGTTTCTCTGAATTCATGCGTTTTTCTTTTCATGGCAAAATAATATCTGATTGCATCAATATGCCATATTTTTGGTGATTTTCCCATTGATGGGCATTCATTTTATTTATTTTTCCCCTCAACCTTTTCTCTTTTTTTTGCCATTTTGTTATATTATTCAATTTTATTTTATTTTCAGCTTCAAATTCTCTCCCTTTACCTTTCCTATTCAAGAACTCATTGAGAAAGTAAGAAATACAATACTTATTACACATGTGAAGTAATGCAAAATATATTTCCACATTAGCCATGTATTTTGGAAAAAACAAACAAACAAGAAAAAGAAAGACAGAAAAACATATGCTTCAATCTGCATTCTAAGTCCATCACATCTCTATTTGAAGATAGACGACATTTTTCCTCATGAGTTCTTCACAATTGTGATAGATCATTGTATCGATCAGTTAAGTCTTTCACAGTTGATCATCTTTACAATAATGCTGTTACTGTGGCAATTGTTGGTGCTGCTCACTTCACTTTGCATCTGTTCCTATAAATAAGTCTTTTGAAGTTTTTCTGAGATTATCCCCTTCACCATCTCTCTAGCACAATAGTATCCCATCACATTTATAAACTATAACTTGTTTAGCTATTTCCAAATTAATAGGCATCTTCTTATTTTCCAATTCTTTGTCACCACAAAAAGAGCTGGCATATTTTTTTAATACCTATAGATGCCATCCATTTTATTTCCATGTTTCTTTATTTTATCACAAATAATGTGTGTTTATCTTTTTTCTCATCTTTATCCCTTCTCCATCCTTTGTCATGATTAGTCAATACACTGTTCCCAATTCTGCTATTGTTTAGTGGTGTCTTTATTTTACTATGGTCCCTGGGTAATTTGTTCTCTTGGTCCTATTTACTTAGCTCAGCATCAGTTCATAAAGATCTTCCCAAATTTTTTTTCTGCATTCTTCATATATTTTAATGACACAATAATAATCCATTGCAATTATATGCTAGTTTGTTTAAACTTTGCCCAATTGAAGGGCTTCCACTTTTTTTTTGATACCATGTGCATGTATCATATTTTATTCATCTTTACCTTTCTTCATCCTTAGTCTTTGTGTTAAAAGTACTTAGCACAGCACTTTGCACATAAGAGGTGCTAAGTAAATGTTTGTTAGATTGAATGAATTTGAGCTGTTGCCCCAACTAGTTACTGATCTGACTGGTATGTGTATTCTGGCTTGGTTTGGAAGATCTCAACTTCACAGTTACTTTCTCTCCCTCTTCAACAACAGATGTTGGCACAGAAACAGCATTATCTTTATGATGGCCTTTTTTTGCTTATGCTAATCATAATACAGCAAGACAAGATAACCAAATGTTATATAAAAACATGATTCTTATTGCCTTTGGGTGCATAGAAAAACCAAATCTATCTAACCATTTATTTGTGTTTCCAGGAGAACTTGCACACTATTCTCCCTCCTTTTAGCTATCGTATTTCACCCATTTAGCTTTACTATATCTTCAGGTTTCATTTACAGAAAGAAAGTCAATAATGATGTAGCTCAAGTCTTCCAGCAATATGTTATCTCATTAGTCTTAGGACCATAATCTCACATTTAGAGTACGAACAGGCAAATTAATGTTTCTAGATAGTCTATAAACTTTGGGCTGTATTTCAGCTTAGCCTAGCAGGTAATGATCTACTAAACATGTGTTAGAAATTTGTAGCAAAAGGGATGTTATGGCAGATTGTGCACCTGGATGGAGGACCCTGAAGGGTGAATCATGAAACACCATCTATGGAGTACAGAATGTATTCCTTTGAAATACACAAAATCACAGGCTCATAGAGTTTTAGAGTTGGGTGGGATATCAGCAGACATCTAGTCCAATATATCCCTGAGAAAGAATCCCCAATATGTCATACTTACAATCTAGTTTTTGCAGAAAATAAAAAACAACCAATGAAAGAGATTATACTTTCTCCTAAGGAAACCCATTCCAGTTTTGGGTAGTCTAAATTTTAGGAAGTTTTTGTTTTGTTTTTGTTTTTCAACAGCATCAGGCCTATATTTGCCTCTTTACAATGTCTACCAATTACTTCTGGTTCTGCCTTCTGAGGCCAAACAGAATAAGTCTAATCTGTCTTCACTATCACAGTATTTCAAAGATTTTGACAGCTATCTTGTTCCCCTTGATATTTTGTCATCCAGCCATATCTGGAGACCTGGAAAGAATGCCAGAATGCTGCTTAGGCAAAGACTGAGATATCGTGCCAGATTGACTTGCACGCTAATTTTTGTCCTTGCATTAGATAATAGTTTCCCCAATGTATTCTAATGAAGAGGTGGTAGAAGTAAGCCATATATGTTATAGAAAAGCAGTTAGCCTCATTGATGACATTGTCTCCCTTCAGGAAAGAAACAGAGAAATCTGGAATATATTTAAGTCTTTGACATGAACACTTACAGGTAGTTCGTGTCTAAGGCACTAAGAACAACATCTGGGGCCTAAGTTGGACATTCAATTAGACTTTTGGGCAAGAGGGCAGGAAAATAGAAGTTATATTATGTATATAGGTATATATACACAATGCATGCATGCGCAAGTGTTATATATATACACATATAACAATATACAACATATATAACTATATATAATAGAACATATACATATATAATAGAATAGAATATATAAATACATATGTTAAGTAAATATAGAGGAAAGTTATTCTGTATAATAATATGCTACCATATTTTTTCAATTAAATTATATTTTAGAAAATTATGAAACATTTATTTTTTCTCTCTCTTAATCTCCCCCCACTGAAAAAAGAAAAACAAAATATTTGTAACAAATATTCATTGTCAAACAAAACAAATTTCCATATTGGTCAAGCTTCCAAATATGTGTCTTGTTCTACATATTTAGTCCATCACCTCTCTGTCACGAGCTGGGAACATTTTTCATTCTCGTTCCTCTGGAATTTGTGGTTTATTATTGCATTGGTCAGAGTTCTTAAGTCTTTGGAATTTTTTTACAATGTTGTTATAGCATAAATTGTTCTTATGATTGTGTTCATTTTATTCCATTCATTCACACAAGTGCTCCCGTGTTTTTATGAAACTGTCTTATAATTTCTCAATTGTTTGTTGTCTCTTTAGTTTCCATTTTTTTGCCACCACAAAAAAAGCTGTTATAAATATTTTTGTATACACAGGATATTTTCCTTTTCTTTGATATCTAGAGAATAGCCCAAGTAGTGGTATGTCTGAGTCAAAAGGTATGCAGAATTTGGTCACTTTTTGGATTTAGATCCAAATTACTTTCAATAATGATTGTAGCAATTCACGGCTCCACCAACAGTGAGTCAATGGGTTAGTTTTGTCATAGCCCCTCTAACATTTGTCATTTTCCTTTACCAATCTGATAAGTATGAGTACAGCCCCAGAATTGCCTTAATTTGCATTAATCTTGATTATTAGTGATTTGAATTTCTAAATGTACTTGGATTTCTGCTCTTGAGAACTGTCTATTCATATCCTTTGAAAATTTTTCAATTGGGGAATGGCTCTCACTCTTATTAATTTGAATCGGTTATATATAATCTTAGAAATGATACATTTGTCATATAAACTTGCTCACCCTGTCACTACTATACTTTTCATGATGTCTCCCTTCCACAGAGTCTGTCTCTCCCCACTTGGTAATGTTAGGCTGGAGATCTCTTCAGAAGGCCATGCTTTTTCTTTGGGGGTGGGGAAGGGAGGTCATTTAGAAGAGTACTGAGGGCTTCTCCTTTATATTTTCTTCTTTGGCTCCAAGATCACTCCCTTTGGTGTTCTCTCCCAACATGTACTATTCATCTCTGATTGTTCTGAGGCATCTGCCTTTGATTCAGGAGCTCAGACACATTTAGAATCATATGGAGTATTAGTGTCTAAGTATTGATTGATTCAGGGTTTTTCTTCTAGCCTTAGGAGGGGATCTTAACCCTGTCTCCCTAGTACCTACCCTTCTTGATCCATAATTAGTGTCTCTGAGCTAAGAAGTACAGTGCTTTTGATGAAGATCTCTTTCTTACCTGATATGTGAGATGTCTATAAGGTGAGTCTTTTTCCCCCCCTAATTCCTTCCTTTGTGCTTTTACTATTCTCCGCAAACCAGCTAGTTCATATTCAGGTATTATTGAATACATTGATAATAGGGTGCTTTAACATTATAACTCACATTTACATAGTACTTTAACGATTCCTAAACACTTTCATCACACAATCCCTATACACAAAGTAGTGCAAGAATTATTTCTTATTTTTTTTTATTCTTTGCTATGAAAGATAACACTGGGAAGGGGAAAGAAAATATACTAGGAAATGAATTTGAAACAAAATATGCCAAATAAAGGTGTAAAAGTAGTTCAAATATTAGTGTTCCATTGGCAAAAAAAAAAGTTCCTACTCTTAAGGAGCTCATAGTCTAATGAAAAGGGAAAGTGATTTAATCATAGCCACATAGCTATAAGTGATTTGAACCCAGGTCCAGCTCTTATAGGGGCAGCTAGGTGGCACAGTGGACAGGTGCTGGGCCTGGAGTCAGAAGACTCATTTTCCTAAGTTCAATCTGGCCTCAGACACTTACTAGCTATGTGACCCTGGGCAAGTCACTTAACCCTGTATACCTCAGTTTCCTCATCTGCAAAATGATCTGGAGAAGGAAATGGCAAACCACTCCAGTATATTTGCCAAGAAAACCCAAATGGGGTCACAAACAGTCAGAACCAACTGTACATCTACAACCAGCTCATTCATTCCTCTATACCATATTACTTAAAAAAATTTATTTTTTTAGAGGATATTGGCCTCCAGAATAACTTTTCAAAGTCATTTCTATCTACCAGCACCTTTCAGTCACTGGAGTGAAGCCATAGTGATAGAGAGAAATCTTCCTTTAATTTTCAAGTGAGGCATTACCATGCCTGGCTAACAAAATGCCAAACTCCCCACCCAGCTAAAAGCTCAAAAAGCCTGGTGCTGGAGAAAGCCCTTCTTCACTTCATCTCATCTTACTCTCTCTGTGCTAACTGGGGCTGCTTTGTCAACCAAGGTAGCAGAGTTAAAGAAGAGTGAGACCATGGAGGGCACATTCTGATCCTGGGAGGCCCATTCTCAAAAGGACCTTAGACAAAAGACCATATTTTCAGCACTCTTCCTCTTGCTGACTCACCAATCATAACCTCCTGAAGTGTGTTTTCATTCTGAGCTTTGTCTCAAAGAGGAAGCAGCCTGCCTTGAAAAGAACACAGTCTCCTCATGCTCACAATGACCTGAGCTACATAGGTAGCAGCATATTAGTTATGTTTTCTCTTATTCCCAATTACTATAAATGAGTTTCTCCTGAATCACAGAGAACCAGAAGATTTACAACAGATTAACTTCCATTTAGTTTAACAAAATTGTCTAAATGCATAAATCCAGCCGGCCTCATGCTCATGAATTTTTATGGGCCTTTGTTGGCAGACAATCTTTTTTTTCCCCTCCTTCCCTCCTCTCTAGCCTGTCCTCCTCCTACTCCCTTCTGCCTTTAGAGTCTGTCTAAGCTTCCACCCATGTCAGAGAAAGGCAGCTAAGAGGAGAAGATGAAAGCTCTCATGGAGCTATGTAAAATATATTTTATGGCACCTCTCTCCAAATACTCCTGTTTAGTCATAAATGAGTATAAATGAAGCATAACAAGCAATTTGCTGCATGGAAGTAGATATTAATGACTTGACATATTTATGCCTACTTGTGTGATCAGATTTCCCCCCCTCCCCAATGACAAATTTCAGCCCAAACTCTCTTATATCAGAGGTACCCCCTTTCTTCCCATTTGAAGAAGAAATCTGTTTGGGTCCCCATAATACATCTAATTGGGCCTTAGGGTTTCATTATCCTAGTGTTTAATTGAAGCAATTTGGTTTTGTGATGCTTGACTGTTTAGATTGTAAGCCCCAAAGGAGCAAGCCCTGTATTCAATTCATTGGTATGTGAATCACCTCTGTATTCTTGTGCTTGCCAATTGTTAAATAATACAATGTCTCTCTTGGTGATTTCCCCTGTGGATAGCTTTATGTATCCAGGAGCTCACGTCTGAGAGAAAAAGAGATAGAATATATCCTAAAGATCATATCCATGAGGACATGAGGTTTCCTTGACTTGAGGTAAAGGACTTAGGTTCAGATCCCACATCTGACACTAAAAGTGTGACCTGGGCCAAGTCATTTAATATCTTTGAATATATTTTTCGTAAGTAAGATGACAGGTTTGGATGAGGTGACCTCTGAGGTTCCTCCCAGCTCTGCTCTAAATCTGATTCTGTGAATTTATCATAACAAACAATTCCATGAAAATATGGGGTATAGTGGAGTGACTACTAAGTGTAGTCAGAAGTCCTAGGTTCAAATCTTGCCTCTGATGCAGTTAGGTGAAACCATGAATAGAGCACTGGACCTGGAATTAGGAAGATCTGAATTCAAGTCCAGCCTCAGACACTAGCTGTACAACCCTGCCTTTGTCTTTTTCAGCTTCATCATCTGCAAAATGGGCAAAGTAATAGCACCTTCTTCTTAGGATTGTGGTGAGGATTAAATGATAATATTCATAAAGGTTTTGTTTTTGCAAACCTTAAAGCCCTATGTAAATGATAGCTATTATTGTTATTATTATTATTATTATTATTATTATTATTTCATTGAGTTAAGTTGCTTAACTTCCTTGGGCTACAGTTTCTTTATCTGTAAGTTGAGAGCATTGGACAAGAAGGCCTCTGAGATCCTGTACTATTCTAGATCTAGGAAATAGTTGATGTCTTTTGTCACTGGAGTTTGCCACAGGGAGGGAACTTCTCTTCTGCACAATAAGTGACCTGAGGATGATATGATTATAGGATTCCATTCAAGAAGCATTCATTGAATACCCCTTATTGCTAGACATTGGGGATATAGAGAGAACAAAACAGTTTATGCCCTCAAGATACTTATATTTATAATAATTTTGGTATTAGCAAAGGAGGGCACTAGCACCAGGGGTCATTAGGATCATGGGAAAATGAAAGGAACATTAGAGATCTATTTCAAGACTCTCTTTTTACAAATGAAGATGACAGAGGCTCAGTGAACCAGAGTGGTTTGCTCAGAGTCACATAGATAGTAATTGTCAGAGCTAGATCTCACACCTAAGTCACACGTGGTAGGAGTTTAACAATGCTTATTGAAAGATTAACTCCAAATCACAAGTTATTTCCAATACTCAGTGGGAGAGGTCACATGCATGAGGGTCTGTGCCAATTAGAGGATGAATTTTATTCAGAGTTGGTCCTGAAGCTACTTGAAGAGATGGGAATCCTTGTTTGAACTCAAAGAGAGCTGGGGAGGGAGGGAGGGAGGGAGAGAGAGAGAGAGAGAGAGAGAGAGAGAGAGAGAGAGAGAGAGAGAGAGAGAGAGAGAGAGAGAGAGAGAGAGAGAGATAGATCCTGCAGCATCTTCAGTGATGCAGTGTGGCCTTAAGGTACTATTACAAATCGCCCCCACAGCTAGGCTCCAGCATCTTCTTCTTAAGAAACTAAAGGGCAGACAGGATAAGATTCAATATTAGAAGTGGTGGGTGGAATTGTGGAATTGATTGTATCACACTCATATAGAGGAATTCAGGAGCTTGTGTGTGTGTGCGTGTGTGTGTGTGTGTGTGTGAGAGAGAGAGAGAGAGAGAGAGAGAGAGAGAGAGAGAGAGAGAGAGAGAGAGAGAGAGGGAGATAATTTAGGTCAGCATCACACAGGTCAGTGTTAGCAACAATAGGACAGTCAGCATAGCTGTCCCATGGGGGTGGTAGAGGGAGCAGGTGCAGTCATTGCACAGGGAAACAGAGATGCACACCTATGCTTGCTTATTGGTAGGGCTGCAATTACCTGGTGCACAGTAGGAAGGGAGGAGCAATAGAACTTTGCTGATATGTTTTACTCAGAACACCCTTATAAAGCTACAAATACAGGGAAGTGAGTCCCTGGGGGAAAGACGGAGGGCACAACTGAGGATGAAATCCAATAAAATGAAATCCAATAAGAGGTATATAAAGAATTTCTTAAGCTTAAAGAGTTAGATAAATGTCAGCCATAAAGATTATCTGTCACAATGAGAAAGCATGGCCATGGTAGTCTGGGGTGCATAAGCACCTTCCATTTTGTGTCTCTGTCATCTGTGGGCATGCCTCTTATTAGGGAAGACAACTAGGAAGGTGGGCGTTATGTGTGTTCCCTTGGAGATGTTATATGTGTCAGTGTCCAGTTTGGTAAGCTTTCCAGAGGTCCTGAAAGATAAGAGAAGTCAGAGGCTTTAAAAAAAAAACTTTTGAAATAGTTTATTATTTTTTCCAATTTTCATGCATTTTCATGACTTTGTCCCTCCCACACATATTGAACAAATAAAAAAAAAATCCTGAAAAATAAAGCCTTCAGGGCATAAGTACATAATTTGGCAAAACAAATTCTCGTTTTATCCATATCTGAAAGTGTATGTCTCTTTTGCACTTTAAGTTCATCTCTCACTTCTCTGTCAGGAGGTGAGTGGTGTGTTTCATCTTCATTCTTTTGGACTCATGGTTTATCACTGCACTGAGAGCTGTATAATGTATAAAGCATTTATTAAACACTAACTATACACAGAGTATTGTGAGAAATGCTGGGGATAAAAGTAGAAAAATAAGACAGTTCCTTCCCTCAAGGAACTTACAGTTCAGTGGCAAGGTCCAAGAATGATGCTATCCTTGGGTTCTGGAAGCTGTGCTTATGGAAGATCTAGGGGCACAGAGAACAGAGTATAGAGCTCAGGGTATAGATGTCATCTGAACTTTGTTTAGGATAGAAGACTATGGGGAAGGGATCTGGGTCAACTTTAAGCAGACTGTAATGCTTAAACAATTTGGGAATTGGGAAACCACCGAATGAGGATGGAGAGAAAATGCTTAACCATCAGGGAGAGATTTCAAAGGCTCCACCTCCCCCTCCGTGTAGACCTAGCACACAGAAGAGCACCTCATTCTCTCATCTCACTGGCATAGTCCTTCATGATGCCTTCACCACTACTCCTTGTCAGTCACCACCTGTGAGAGGGAAAAGATGATGTGTGCTAGCAAAGCACTAAAACACATCTTATCCAATGCCTAGGAAGAAAAAGTGAAAATCCATAAAATTTTCAGTGATGTAGACATAGATTTTGGTCACTGATCCCAAAACTAAAACTCAAAGAACTAGAAAGAAAAGAAAAAAAAACCTGGACTACTGCAATAGCTTTCAAACTGCTTTTCCTTTCCTCCATTTCCTCTTATCTGTAATGTGTCTGCTACTGCATAATTTCCATAGAAGTTAAAAGGAACAGCAATGAAACAATCAAGATTGTGAAATTACAACGACAAGCTTGGCTGCAAAGAAGAGATATGGGAAAGCACATCAGGCTGCTCTTATAAATGGGTGTGAAGGACTATAGGTATGGAATAGTGTACATAATACCAGGCTTTTTATACATATATATGCTGGCTAATTTTTCTGTATTGCTTTTGTTCTTTTTTTTTTGCCCTCTATTAAAAAAAGTATTTTAAGGATTGGCTTCCTAGGGGGAATAAAGTGGATATAAAAACAAACTATATCAAAGATTTATTTAATCCAAAATAAGTTAATGAGAGAAGTAGGAACTCTTTAGATAAAAGGAGCTGAGATAAAACTTAGGGGCAGCAAATAGACCCTACTTAAAATTTACAGGTGCCAGTGGGGCTGGTGAGTTCAATAAATTAGATATTTTTCCTTATCTAACTCAATATTCTATTGGCCCAGGAGTGTTAAACATTTGCTTTTCAAACCATGTCTTCTTCCCTCCACTTCCCAGGAGCCCTCTCGATTGGTTTGAACTTTTGATTTTGTTTTGGCTCTTGCTTTGAATATTACTACTCCCACAACCCCTTTAGTTACACAAATCCTGATCCCTGATGCCAGCTGTTGCTCTTACCTCCACCACCACCACCGCTTGTCCCTTTCTCCCCCACAGACTTTATTTATTCTTGCTTGTTGCCTCTCACTTATTCAAACCATGATTTTGACTCTGCCCCCTTCCCACCCTAGGCTGAAAGGTGGCTGTCCAAACAGGAAGGCTCTATGCAGCACTGTGGAACCCACATAGCCATAATCCCTGCCAAGGTCTGACTGGACAAGGCCAAATACACAATCCATATTTTGCATCTTGCTACCAGACTTAGGTTCTTCAAGTATGACTTTCATTATGTACCTAAACTCCACAAAAATATTTTGTGGTTCTACTTGCCCAGAAGAAAAATGGTCAGGCTGGTATTCAAGGCTCTAGTTATTCTGGGCCTCCCTATCTTTCCTACCTCTCCCCTTTACAAATCATCTTTTGTAACCAAACTGGTACCTACTTAGGGCTTCCTTCACATGAATGATGTGTGCATTTCTATTTCTGTATCACTGCTCATCCCAAGGAATGCTCTTCTCACCACTCCTGCCCATCCTTCAAAGCTCAATTCAAATGTCACCTTCTACATGAAGTTCTCCTTGACTGTCCTAGCTCTCAGGGAACTCTCCATCCTTTAAGGTCTATAACACTTCTGTTCTAATTATTTGACATTTCACATATGCTATCTTGTTTTATTGCTTATGTTGTGATGGCTCTGTCCTGTCTCATTAGCTAGGTTGTAAGTCCTTGCATCACAATGCCTTTGTCTCATAGATGACTTAATGTAAATACACACACACACATATACATATATACTTATATATGTATATATATTTAGCACTTACTATATGCAAAACAAGGTGCTAAGTACGGGGCATACCCACAGACAAGCCAGACAGTTCCTGCTCTCAAAGAGCTCACCTCAGAATGGGAGAGACTACATGAATAGGTTTTAGCTGCAAGTGAAATGCCCCATAATCCTTAGGGGCATAGGCAAAGCAGATGGTAACTCTTCTTTTTAAATATCATCTCCACTGATAATCTTATCTGTTTCTGAGGTTGAACCATTTGATAGTGCCAAGATTATATCTTCCTTGGATGAGGGATGCTGGGACTGGACTGAGGGGTGGAGGAGGTCCTGCCACCTGAGGCTCTTGGGCTTTCCTGTCATATTGACAGTTAGCAGTTGGTAATGGCAGTAGTAAGGAAAATGGGTCTATATTTCACAATGATTGCTCCCCTCAATAATGAGTGTGGAACCTGGACTGGGAACAGGTTTTCAGTTAGGACCTTAATTCAGGGGGTACTCTGTACATGATAGGTTCAGCAATGATTTTATTTGTTGTTGATGAAGATGAAGAAATAAAAGCGGTGCCTCAATTTATAATTCACCGAATAAACTTAAACTCTGTTACACCAAGTGGTAGTAAGGAAGAGAAAATGAAAATCTTTTAGGCTTAGATGTGATTTTGGATTGATAGATGAAAAATGGATTATTAAGCGGAAGCTAGGGAATTTAGGTCCTGTTTCTAATCTTTAAGTTTGATGTCAGTCAGATCTTTGAGATTTACAACCCCCCTTCCCCTATTGAGAGTTACCTTCTTCTCACATCCAGTGTAGCAGTACTATTCTTCCTGCTCCTCCACTACCCCATCTGCTATCTTCTGAGTCATGACTGCTTGGGGCTAGAAGAGTCCCTGGCAAGGGAGTTATGGGTTTCACACCAAGATATAGGATCAATAACACACAAAAAAGCAAGGAGCTCATGAATGCTGTCTGTATCTCCCAGCTCAGACTGCTAGCAGAAAAATACCAAAATCAAGGTTAGCCTGAGACCTCTTAAGTTGAAGGTTTTTTATTTTTTTGGCTCTTAACTAAATGCAAATTCATATCAAAGCAGGATTTTAATGAGACCAATGTCAAAAAATTAACCCTCTTCTAAATACAACCTCTTCCAAACAAAAGCAAAATTAAACTGAAAACCTGTATGGAATAAATTGACTATTTGGAAGATTAGAAAAAAATTTTTCATTGTAAGCCAAACTCTCATTGTCATATTCATTGATTTTCTCATTCATTCAGTCAATAACCATTTTTTTTTCACATACCTATTAGGTGCAAAACAATCTGTCAGCTCCTAATTTAATAAAGAGACGTTTCTAAATTTGGAAACACAAGTAGAGAATTTTTAGGGAAGCTCTAAAATTCACCCTTGTTTCTCATCCTGGGTTTATTGTGGGGTTACTGTTGGGGAGGTGGGACTCCTAATAAGTTCCTTCAAGAGCTCTTGGGAGAAATCAGGAGCTTTGAGACCTGAAATTAACTTCTTACTGTGCCACCCAGTAATTAAAATTATTTAGACTGGGGAGTTATTTGGCATGATGCTTCAGTATTCTGCTTCCCACTGTTTCTTTACCACCACCCACTCTCCTTTTCCTTTTTAATATTATTACACTAGCAGCCTCCTAATCCTGTGGCAATAGTGCTTGCTCTTAGCAGCTGTTGGAACAACATGACACAGATGTCCCTTGGCTGTAGGTTCTAGTGAGTTTTTATTGTATTGATACATTGAATTTAATCCCTTAGTCTTTATGGATTTCCCTAATAGTACATCAGACCCTTGGACTAAAGGCAATAATAATAATGCTAATAATAATAGTAAATATTTATATAGTGTTTTAAAGTTTATAAAACACAATGAATATTTCATCTTATCTTCACAAAACCCTTGAGAGGTAAATACTATTATTATCCTCATTTTACAAATAATGAATTTGAGGCAGAGAGAGGTTAATGACTTGTCTAGGGTCACTCAGCCAGTAAGTAAAGGAGGCTGGATTTATACTCAGGCTTTCCTGACTCCAAGTTGAGTACTCTATCCATTGTGCCACTTAGCTATCTATCAATCACTCATCTACAATGTTCTGGCTTCATGGTGACTAATCCAGTCTGCCCTAATCATTTTCTCCCAATTACCACAGTAATAAAAAAACATTAACTCATACATAAGTATACATTGTATGTTCCATCTATCTATCAATCTATCTGTCTATCTATTTGAAGGTTTCAAAAATTCCTTTCCTCACAATAATCCCACAAAACACCCATGATCTCTTATTTTACAGGTAAGGAAATTGAGTGTCAGAGAGTTTAGAGATCTTGCCATGATCACATCTAGTAAGTGTCAGATCCTGGATGTAAGTTTAAGTCTTCTGATTCTATGCTCATCACTCTTTCTATCAAGTCAAGTTGCATCTCATAAACAGTAGGTTAATTCTTTGTGACTAGCTTCTATAGTCTCAAGTAAGCACCAGTAGCTTATGGACTCAGGTATCATGGTCTGAACTTTGCTACTCATTAGCTTTGTGGTCTTAGACAAGTTGCTTTACTTTTCTGGGATCTCTAGGAAACGAATCTTAGCAGCCACCTAATCTAGATTCATCATTTAATAGATGAAGGTCAAGACAAAAATTATAATGTGAAGCAGTACAGAAGATTTATTTAAAGTGTTAAATAATGATAGAAGAAAGTCATGAGGTGATGTATTAGTGCCAAACAAGTTTATAATCACTGAATCCTGTAAGAGTCCAGAGGAGGAAGAGATTTAATCTAGAGGAGGAGAAGGAAAAAATGGACTTCTTGGAAAGGTAGCATTTGAGCTGAGACTTGAAAGATGGATCAGATTTGGCTAGTGGGAAATATAAGTGGTGAGGAAGAGTACCATTTATCTCAGGGCTCTGCTCACGAAAGTCTTTGATACTCTGTATATATGATGTTTGGATCAGCTGGGTGGTGCAGTAGATAGAGTACCAAGCCTGGTGTCAGGAAAAACTGAGTTCAAATCTGACCCCAGATACTTACTAGCTGTGTGACCCTGGGCAAGTCATTTAACCCTTTTTGTTCCAGTTTCCTCATCTGTAAAATGAGCTGGAGAAGGAAATGGCAATCCTCTCCAGTATCTCTGCCAAGAAAAATCCAAATGCAGTCATGAAGAGTCAGACACACCTGAAATGAAGGAACAGCAACAAAACAGTATAGGGTATTTTAGAGGTGGAAGGACTATAGGATCATAGATTCAGAGCTGGAAGGAATCCTAGAGGTCACTGAAATGGCCAAGTACAGTGTAAAGAACACTGGATTTGGACCGAGAAGGTCTGGGTTTGACTTCCACCTTTATTGTTTGCTACCTGTGTGACCTTGGGTAAGTCAGTCAAGATCTCTGAGCCTTAGTTCCTAGACCTATGGGGGGTAGGGAGTAATACTGGCACTCCGTAATGCAAAAGGTTACTGTGAGAGGTCATATGTCAAACTTAAAGTGCAACATATGTGTATTATTATTATTGTTAATGGTATAGTCTCAGCCATCAGTATCTCAGGGGATAAACCCCTCCAATCATACCCCATATGTTGCTTCTCAAAGTCCCCCTGCTTCTATTCCCTTTTGTCTGATTGTGGAGTCTCCTCTTGAATGTTGAAGGAATTTATCATATAAAAAGCAATCCTAATTGTAATGAATCCTTCTGCAAGTCTCAACAAATCATAAAGGTTGTTTCAGCAGCTGGAGCTGATCTGTCTAGTAAAAAGCATTGTCACATATTGGTAAAATAAATTAAATCCCACTATTCTCTATGGCAGGGCCTCACAATTCTGCTAATGCTGCACCTGAGGCTTTTTCTATGAAAGATATCAGCCCAGGAAACATCCCTACCTGATAAGAAGTCTCTGTAAATGTGTTTGCTGGATCTTCAATTTTTTTTAAAACCTGAAATCTCATCTGGAGGTAAAGTTTCCTGGGGAAGTCTCACTAATATGCACCACATAAGGAGAGCACAGGGGTCAATGCCATTACCTATTTACCTTGAGGCATATTTCATCCCTAGTTAGAGACAAGCATTTTGTCATTTGACAACAGATCCCTGGAGTGTGTGTGTGTGTGTGTGTGTGTGTGTGTGTGTGTGTGTATGTGTGTGTGTGTGTGTGATAAATAATTTGAGGCAGGCTCCCAAGAATAGGTTCTCCTTCTTTTAGAGAAGCTTGTGCTTACAGAAAAGTCGGCTTCAACAAGATGGGCTTTCATTGCTTCCCGTCATAGAGAATTAAGTGAGACTAGAGCTCAGATGTAGCTGGCAATGCTCTGAGGCGAAGGACTAACTGTTGTACTTTATCTTCCATTACTACCAAAATAATACCTTAAATGGCCTGATAAATTGCTACTTTAAAAATCACTTTCACATCCATTATCTCATTGGAAATTCTTAATATCCCTCTAAAATAAATAAGGCGTGTTCACAGGACCCCAGAATGCCAGTGGTAGAAGGGACCTCAGTTGCTCTAGTATAATCTGTAACAGAAAAGGAATCCCTCTATGACAGCATTTCTTAGCCGTTTTTCTGTGTCATGGACTCCTTAGGCATTCTGGTGAAATCTAAGGGGCTCTTCTTAGCAAAATGTTTTTAAATACAGAAAATACATAAGATTACAAAGAAAAAGCATATTGCAATGCATTGATGAAAACATTTTATAAAAGTTCATGGGCTCAAGATTAAGATTTATCTGTAATACTACTGGAAAATGATTATCCAGCCCCCATAGGAATATTTGAAGTTATGAGGAGCCCAGCGGCTATTGAGTGAAGCCGTTGATCTTTTTTTTTTGGGGGGGGTGGCTTCAGTGGGGAAAGGGCAGGATTTAGAAACAGAGAAACTGAGTTCTACTTCTAGCTCTGCTCCTTACCACCTGTGTGGCCTTGACCAAGTCTGGGCTGAGGCTCAGATTTTCATCTTCAGAAGAGAGAGGTGGGACTATAAGAGTCTTTAGACCTCTTCACCAATCCTGGAATACAGAACTGTTTGTTGATATACTGGCTCTCTGTAGTTGGGTCTCTTTTCTGTGGTCAGGGTGTGTTGTTTTCCATCTTCATCTCCAGAAGCATAATTTTGAATTCTTAAACCCAAGTTAAAACATTTGGGTATGGGTACAGCGGCAGGAGAGTTAGTAGCTATAATACCAAATACAGTCTGTCAGGAAAGAAGGTAGTAGAGATGATGGCCTGAATGTGGGGATAATCATGCCTGGGAAGGAGATGGCCTATCCCTAAAGAATCTACCTATACCTTCCTGGGGGTTGAGAGTAGGGTGGGTGGAGGGGAGGTGTTCCAGGAGGGGAAGTGGTCCAGGAGAGGAGAACCATATTGTTAGGATCCTTGGAGTAATCACCTGGAGCTGGACTAGAGCTTGGAATAGTGTTTTATGGTGGAAGGTGGCAGAGGACTGAGAGGTTTTCCAACACTACTCTCTGGGCTAGGGAGGAAACACACCTACCCTAAAGTCAGCAGCATAAGCAGGAACCTTGAAAGTAGACAAAGTGCTTCACAATATTATCTCATTTTATAATCTCAATAGCCCTGGGAGATAGATGCTATTATTTCCTCCCTTATATAGATGAGAGGATTGATGCAAAGTTAAGTGACTTGTGCAGGTCACATAACTAGGAAGAGTCTAAGACAAGTATTTGAATTATTTGCTTCCAGGTCTAGGACTTTATAGCTATAGATCTACTTATAGCTACTCTAGCTATAGCTGTACTTATCTCTACTTCTTATTTTGATGCTTTATTGCTTCCACTACTTGATTTTGTACACCTTAGGGTAATAAAAATCTGGTCTCCAGATAACAGATTTTATTACATTTAAACTTTTTTATGATGGGAATCATCGTATTTGGTGAAATACTGTTCCAAAATTCTTTTGGAAGTGGCATTTCTTTTGATGACCCTCTTGAGAAAGGGATTAGAAAAGACTAAGCAAGAATATACCAGAAGAGAAATATAGGCATACCTTAGGAGATTATGTAGGTTTGGTTCCAGACCACCGCAATAAATCAAATGTTGCAATAAAGCAAGTAACAGGAATTTTTTTGGTTTCCCAGTGCATATAAAATTCTGTTTACACAATATTATAGGCTATTAAGTGTGCAGTAGTATTATGTATAAAAATGTACATACCTTAATTAAAAAGTACTTTATTGCTAAAACATTTTAACCATCATCTGAACCTTCAGCAAGTCATAATCTCTTTGCTCATGGAGGGTCTTACTTGTATGTAGGTAACTGCTGATTGATCAGGATGGTGGGTTGTTGAAGGTTAGGATGGCTGTGGAAAAATCTTAAAATAAGACAATAAAGTTTGCTGCATTGATTGACTCTTCCTTTCACCTGAACACTTAAAGGCAATTTAGGGTTATTAATTGGCCTCATTTCAATATTGTTGTTTCTCAAGGAATATGGAAGCCCCAGGAGAGAGGAGAGGGAGAGATATGAGGAACCTCTGTAGGTGAAGCAGTCAGGACACACACATTTATCATTTTAAATTTACCATCATACATGGGTATGGCTCATGGTGCCCCAAAACAATTACAATAGTAATCAAAAAGACCATTGATGATAGATTACCATAACAGATGAAATAATAATGAAAAAGTTTGAAATATTACACAAAATGTGATTCAGGCACACAATGTGAGCAAACACTGTTGGAAAAATGACACCAATAGACTTGCTCTGATGCAGGGTTGCCACAATCCTTCAATTTGTACAAATGTGGTATCTGCAAAATGCAATATCTGTGAAACACAATAAAGTGAAGCATAATAAAACAAGGTATGACTTTATGTAACTTTCACAATGAAGTCATGGTAGCTGTACTTTGGGGAGTGAAGTGAATTGAGGAAAAAAAAGGAAAATTTCCATAAGTTATAGACATAAGTGAGGGAGATAGGGCAATTATGAATGAGGTCATATGAGGGATATAAGGAAAATTCTCTAGGCAAAAAAAAAAAAATCATCTTCCCCTGATAGGGAGTTCTATCAATAGTGACCACACTTTCCTTCTTCAAATGAGTATTTTCCTGGGAGAGACAACATATTAAGTTGCTAGCAAGTCAATAGAAATGGGTAATAGACAGATGACAGTATTGAGAGTCAAGAGACCAGAATTTCACCTTTTGTTCAGTAGCTTGACCATGGGCAAGAGTCTGAAGAAAAGTCATTAAAAAGATAGACTTAATGCCTATGGGCTTCTCTGCCAGCAAGGGGTCTAAATCAGGGAGAACTAGCATAGTCCCTGAGGCTATGAATGAAAAGAGCTGAGATACCTCTGCCACAGAGAAAAGGCTACAATAGCAGTTGCGATTCAGAAAGGAAGCAAAAGATGGCAGAAGCAACAGAGACTCGGCCAGGAGCAGCTGAGGAGACAGAAGCACCTGGCAGTGGAGTAGAGAGAATGCTGGGTCCCAAGATTTTTTGTGGTGTCAGAGATTTTGTCTTGCTCATTCCCCTTCATAACTACTCCAGATAGACGAGAACCTGTTTCTTGAAAAACAATAAGCCTGTAGAATACCAAAAATCATTCTGTCATCCTCTCTAACATAAGGAAACATTTTATTTTCTTGAACTTTCTTTCATTTCCAGTCTGCAGTTTGTGTGTGTGTGTGTGTGTGTGTGTGTAATTATTCACAAATAATTTTGTTGGTTGATGTATTTATTATGTAACCTGTATCCCAACAACCTAAAATACTATGGGCTTCCATGGACTGGGTTTCATCTTGAAAGTTGAGGCAATGGTGGGCTGCATGAATTTACAAGTTTCACTCCACACACAGAGCTAATTGTTTTCCCTGTGGGCAACCCCTCTCTCTGCTCTGGTCTCTGACTCATTCAGATCCTCTGGTTTTTTCAACCATACACTTCTGTTCCCTTGAACAGGGTAAAATATAAAGGTGAGGCTCAGAACTACTAAATCACTCATCCTTAAGGGAAGTATCTTCAATGACAGAACTTTCACTTAAATGATGTCTTTTTATATTTTGAAATTGAATTTATTTTTGAACAGAGGGAAGATTATGAGTTGTCCATGCCCTAGTAGGTGAACCATGGGAGATGCTGTAGCCAGACAAATTTATCACAGGGGGACCAACTTACTAATGTGCTTCTTCTCACATAACCTGGCTCTTCCTTAGGTATTTTTCCCTTTAAATACTCAGTGTTCAAACTCTTCATTATTTCCTAATCTCATCCTGCCTTCCTAATGCATTTTTAGGTGCCTTGCTTTGTGGAGTCTTCTTACCTCTCCACCTTTTGAAACCTAGGGAAATCATGCAAACAAATAGCAATGTCAAATGCATGTTCACAATAATAGCAAAAATAATTATAAAATGGTCAATTCAAGGGCAAATGTTTTGTTTTTGTTTTTGTTCCCCTCCTATTTCCAGTACAGTGCTCTGTGCATAGAAGCTGCCTAATATACATTGAGTTAATAGTAGTGATATACATTTATATAGAACTTTAAAATAAAATTTTATCAAAACTCTATAACACATGATAAAAGTAATATTAACATAATGGAAAAACTCTGTGCTATGGAAAATTAGAATAGTTTAAGCAATTCTGAAAGGGAAAGAATCTACTCCCGGCCTGCCTGCAAGAATGATGCACTTAAAGATTTCTAGAGGTGGGAAGGACCTGTGAACACATCTAATTCAACCTTAGCAATGTATGTCAACAACATCCAGGCTCCTCTTGAGGATCTTCCATGCTTTGGTGGCAGATGGCCTCTGAGGAAATCCAATTCCATTTTCAGATAACTCTAATTTTTGGGAAATTCCATTTTATATCTTTAATTCTTTTGGTTCAGACCTGTGATTTTATCAGTGTAGGCAGATCTCGGGTGAGGATACCTCCTTCCGCAAATGCAGATCAACTGCTGCCTTGCAATTTTTAGTCTTACAGAGTTTCCTGGGGACAATTAGAGGATAAATGTTAATAGTAATAATAATAGTAATACTAATAATTATAATAATGACTAATATTTATAAAGCACTATGTGCAAGGTACTGCACTTAGTGCTTCATAATTATTATTTCATTTGATCTTCACAACAACTCTGGCAGATAGCTGCTATTATTATCCCCATTTTACAAATTAGGAAACTGAGGCAAATAGCAGTTAAGTGACTTGCCCAGGATCATATACCTAGTAAGTATTAATTCCCTTTTCCAGACCAAGTGCTTCAACTGATTCTTATATCTTACTGTATGGAGTTCCTTCACTGTCATGCTCACCTTCTGTTGTACCCAACTTCATTGTATTGAAGTCTCTCCTAAAGAGTGATTTCAAGAACTATATTTGGAGTCTTAAAAAATTATTGAGGACCCCTCTGCCTGAAGCAGAGTATTATGAAAATAGTTTTGGACTCCTTTACAGGGTCTCAGAGACTCTGAACCACAGTTTGAGACCCACTGGCACAGAATGATGGGAGAGAGAAAGAGAGAGAGAGAGAGAGAGAGAGAGAGAGAGAGAGAGAGAGAGAGAGAGAGAGAGAGAGAGAGAGAGAGAGAGAAAGAGAGAGAGAGAGAGAGAGAGAGAGAGAGAGGGAGAGAGAGAGAGAGAGAGAGAGAGAGAGAGAGAGAGAGAGAGAGAGAGAGAGAGAGAGAGAGAAAGGGAGTGGGTGGAAAGGAAAGAGCTAGGGAACATTTGCTATAAACCAGACACTGTGCTAAACAATGGGGACAAAAATGCAAAAAAAAGAAATTTCCTGGGGGTCTGAGAGGGTGAGTGGCTGTGGTTTCACAGTCAATATGTTTCACTAACAGTAATTTAACTCATGTCTTCTTCCTTCCAAGTCTGTTCCTTTATGTTTTGAAGTCTTTTATCATAAAATATATTATCTAGGAAATAAATGATCAGGAAAGGAGGTGGACTAGTCATTTAATGGAAGGGAGGGCTAATTGATGGGTAGCCTGGGTATTATATTGGTAAACTTGAAATGTTGAAAGCAAAAAACAAAATAAACAAAAACTTAGATTGAAGTCCTTCAGACTGTTGAGCAGATATTCTATGAAGAGTTAATGATGCAGAAATTGCTTTTAAAAGATGACCTACAGACCTATCATCAATAGGACACGTTGTTGCAGTTGTTTACTAATAGTAGGGATTGTTTATGCTGAAAAGTCTAGGTGTCACAGTGGATAAAATGCTGGAACTGGAGTCAGGAAGACCTGAGCTCAAATGTGGCCTCAGACACTAGTTCTGTGACCCTTAGCAAGTCATTTAACTATGTGTGCCTCAGTTTCCTAGAAAAGGGAAAGGGAGTGGAAAAGGGAGGGAAGGTGAAAGGAGGGAGGTACCAGGTACTGTGCTAACTAAGCATTTTATGAATTTTATCTCATTTGATCCTCAGATTATCATAAGTTGATATTTAATCATATGTTATAATATTACATGTATTCAAGATAGCCATCTATGGGAAAGTATTCAAAGTCAATTCAGAGAAGATTAAGAAATGATACATGTATGATATTTATCCTCCTTTTATAGATGGTACTTTTAAAAGTTTATTTTCCTGTAGTTCCTTATGTCTTTGTTACTCTACCTGAAATTTGGATGTTGCCACCAACTGGATTTTGGTACTATGGCCATAACCTCAAAATCCAAATACCTAGACTTCCCACAGATTCAAGTTGGATAAATATGAGCATACCTTTCTGTTCAATTATACTTTTTCCCCTATAAAAACAGAACTTCTTGCAAAAATAAGCAAACAAATATAAATCATAATAGTTTGACAACAAAAAGCATTTAGTGAGTGGCTATTACGTACATTATGTACTTGGTTTCAAGAAAAATGGGCACTTGTAGAAGGTATGGTTAGGCAATACTGATGTAATTTTGATAAGGCTTTCTCAATCCCTGCTTAATCTAAACCTGGTTTTATCTCAGATTTAAATAGACCTCAGCTTTCAAATGCAACTTGAAGTATTTTTGTGGTTGGATTCTCTTGCAGTTTAACTGATTTTCTAGGGTTTTTAGGAATTCTATCAGTATCAAAACTTCTGCAGCCTGTCAGCCATTCTAGGTTTAACTGTTCTAGGGAAATAATTTCATCTAGAAACTGCTTTCTTCTACCCCTTGAGTCTCCATCTCTGCTTCCCACAAGTAGCTGTCTCAGTGCTCAAGGATCACTGCATTCTTTTCCTTCCTAATATCAGATGCTAAAAGAAATTTAAAAAAAAAGTATAGATCATTAGTACAACTCCCCAGTAATTGTCCTTTCTAATCAGAGGACTTTTTCTGTACCCCACTTCCCCCTTCTTTGCTCTTTAAACCTAGGCCTTGTTTCTAATTGCTTTAAAAAGTCTAGGTTGACACATTCTAATACAACCCGGGAAATGTAACATTTTGCTGTTGGTTCCTTTTTAATGTGCCAATAAGAGTACTGGAATCAGGGTTAAAGGACATGGGTTTGAATTCTAGGTTCCTGCAAGACCTTAGGTTAGTTATCTTACTGTTTTGATTCTCAGTTCACTTTTCTGTAATGAGGGGACTGGACTAAGTCATCTCTGGTCTCTTTCAGTGCTAGGATTTGAAGATCTTTAATAATGCTGCTAAGTTTGATCATCTAGTGTTTTTCTTTTCTTTGTTCTTTCTTTTTTTAAAAGATTTTCCCCAGTGCTTAGAGCAGCCAAATTTAAGCCTTTGTCAGAACCTGATCATATTTTTAAACAGAGACATACTATGATTTCTTCACTATATGAAACAATGAAAGAAAGGAGACAGGTTTCTCAAAACTGGTCCGTTGACATTTCACACAAAAGGGCATTCTTACAGGCTAGTTACAGGTAAGGCCTATATCTATGGGAATATTGACTGTTTTCCAAATTGGCCATCCATCAAGATGTCCAAAGGTTTCCACCAAATAGTTTCAAATGGATCTGGCTTTCCAGTTCTACAAATAGTTTGAATGAAATCAGTGAAGCCCATCTGCTATTTGTTAGAGATTTAAAACCCAACTCTGGGAATCACAGCTGGCTTCATCCAACTTGTTAATTATTAGTAATTTTGGTCATTTTTTAATTTTAATTTTTCTCAGAAGCAAGGTCTTCTTTTATGAGCTCTGCAAGGGTACCCTCCAGGTCTCCTGGGTAATAGAAACTAAGAGTAAATCAGTCCAATTTTAATTAGTGCTCTTTTGAGCCCAGAGATCATTGGAGGCAGCAAGATGGAAGCATTCACCAGCCTATCCTAAACTCCTATCTGCTCAGTCCACATGCTCTTATGTGCCTGTTTTCATAATAGGCTCATTATCAAAGTGAGTAAATAGACATTTTGCTTCAATTATTCCCTGTTGTTCACTGTGTTTATCTTGTAAACTCTTGAGCTGAGTTGATTAAAAATTAGCTTAGGCATGCAATTTATGATTTGCCTGCTGAACTTTTTTGGTTGATTTCTTTTAATATCATCAAGGTGTATTGCTGGCTTGTATTGATGCTCTCACACCAGAACTGAGGGCAGTGTTGCTATCAGGATAATTAGTAAGGTGTTGGACTCAGGAAAGCTAGGACTTGAAAAGGGAATATTTAGTGACTAGAAGGATCATGGTGAAGTGGATAATCGAGAGCTGCTTTCAAAGTCAAGAAGACTGGGGCTTAGTTTCAGCCTCTGTCACATACTAGATATGTGACCCTGGGCAAGTCATAGGACTTCTCAGTGCCCTTAAGTGTACTCTCTAAGGCAGGAAAGTTATTGGTCTTCTTTGGTAGAAGGAATTTCTTTACAAGAAGTTTCTTATAACAATGAAGTTAAAGGTCTGAACCAAAAAGGAAAAAGAGGTCATCAGAACAACTCTCTGTCTCTCTGTCTCTGTCTCTCTGTCTCTGTCTCTGTCTCTCTCTCTCTCTCTCTCTCTTCTCTCTCTCTCTCTCTCTCTCTCTCTCTCTCTTTAATTTTTTAATTAATAAAAAATATTTTCTCTCCCTCCCACCTTCCACCACCCCATTGGGAACAAAAAAGAAAAATGAAACCCATGTAACAAATATGAAGTCAAGCAAAACAAATTCCATATTGGCTATAAAAAACAAAACAAAACATAAATCTTAATCTGCACCATGAAATAGTATAGCATAGCCTCATGTGAGGGCAATCTAGCTTCAATTTCTGTCAGCTTGCTGATGGCTAAGGTTGATTTAGCTTATGTTACTGGCTAGGCAGACACCTCTTCTCTCACCGCTCTTCCATATGTGGACTTCCCCAATAAAGGAGTACTGGGGGGTTCTCAACTCCTTAAGCCTCCTCTCTCCTCTGATTAAAGAATGGTGGGTAGAGGATGGAGCACTACACTCCTCTCAAAGCCTTCCTTATAGACAGAAGGATCTGGAACACAGATGGGGAACCTGTGGCCTTGAGGCCACATATGCCCCTCTAGGTCATCAAGAGTGGTATTTTAACTGAATCCAAACTTCACAGAACAGATTTGTTTGATTCAGTCAAAGGGCCATGCTTGAGGACCTAGAGGACCACATGTGAAATAGGCTAAAAAATGAGTAAAAAACAGAAACGAGCCCTGACCACAGAAAGCTACTATTGCAACAGGGGAGTTCAAAACACAAACTGAGAAGAGGAGAACAGTATCAAAATGCCCACAGGTGAATCTTCAAAGGGAAATATGAATTGGTCTCAAGCCCAAAAACCCTTCTTGGAAGGGCTCAAAAAAATTAAAAAAAAATACAGAGGTAGAAGAAAAATTGGGAAAAGACACTAGAAGTATGAAGAGAGTCAACAGCTTGGAAAAGAAAGGGAAAACATTGACTGAAGAAAACAACTCCTTAAAAAATAAAATTGACCAAATTGGAAAAAAAATCCACTGAAGAAAATAACTCCTAAGAAAAATAGAATTGGCCAAATGGAAAAAGAGGTACAAAAGATAACTGAAGAAAATGATTCCTTAAAAATTGGAATTGGGCAAGCGGAAGCTAATGACTCTATGAGACATCAAAAATAAGTCCAACAAAATGAAAAGAATGAAAAACATAAAAGAAAATGTAAAATATCTCTTTGGCAAAAGAACTGACCTGGAAAATAAATCCAGGAGAGATAATTTAAGAATTATTTGACTACCTGAAAGGCATGATAAAAAAAAAAGAGCCCGAACAGCATCTTTCAAAAAATTATCAAGGAAAACTTCCCAGATGTCCTAGATCCAGAAAGTAGAAAACAGTCATTGAAAGAATCCACCAATCATCGACTGAAAGCAATCCCAAAATGAAAACTCCAAGGAGTATTGTAGCCAAATTCCAGAAGTATCAGGTCAAGGGGAAAAATACTGCAAGCAGCCAGAAAGAAACAATTCAAATATCATAGAGCCACAATTAAGATTACACAGGACCTAGCAGCTTCTATATTAAAGGACTGGAGAGCTTGGAATATGATATTTGGAAAACAAAAGAGCTTGGATTACAACCAAGAATCAACTACTCAGCAAAATCGAGCATAATCTTTTGGGGGGGAAGATGGATAGTCAATGAAATAAGGGACTTTCAAAGTTGCCTCATGAAAGGACCAGGGCTGAATAGAGTATTCAATCTTCTAATACAAGCCTCAAGAAGCATAAAAAGGTAAACAGGAAAGAAAAAGAAAAAGAAAAACATGCCATTCAATAAGGTTAAACTGTTTACATCCCTACAGGAGAAGATGATACTTGTAACTCTTGAGAAGTGTAGCTTTATTAGGGTAGCTAGATAGAAGGTGTGGGCATAAGCTGACTTTATGTGATGACATAAAAAAAAAAATTAAGGGGTTAAAAAAGGTATTGTACTTGGAGAAGAGGAAAGGAGGAGACAGGATAGAGTAAATTACATCACATGGAGAGGTACAAAAGAACTATTACAATAGAGGGAAAGAAGTAAGTGAGTGAGCATTGTTTGAACCTTAGTCTTATCAGATCTGGCTAAAAGAGGGAATAACACATCCACTCTGTTGAGTAGAGAAATTTATCTTAGCTTTTGGGAAGTAGGAAGGGAAAGTGGAGGGAAAAGGGGAAAGAAAAGAGAGGGGGGACTGATAGGAAGGAGGGCAGATTGATGGAGGTAGTGGTCAGAAGCAAAACACTGGTGAGGAGAGAGGGTAAAAGGAGAGAGAAAAGTATAAATGGAGGGGGCAATTATGATGGAGGGAAATGCAATTAGAAAAAAAATCTAAAAAATACTATTAAGTGGAAAAAGAAGAAAGATAGAAAAAGAGAAAACCCCAAATGGGGTAATGAAGAGTCAGCCACAACTAAAATTACTGAACAATAATAAAAATATAAATTTCTGGAGAAAGCAGGGAAAAAAAAAGAAATTTTATTCTGACTCACTAATTTCCTGTGCTCCATTGAACAAGTTACTTGGTAAGCCTCAGTTTTCTCATGTGTCAAATGAATGGGAGGGACCAGACACCTGTAAGATTGTTTCTAGTTCTAAATCTTTGTTTCTACCAATTTTTTTTTTCAGTTCTATACCAAAAAGAAAAATATGATAGAGTGAAAAGAATAGTAGTGGGAGGTAGAAGAAAAACTGCAAAGCTATTCATTCAGTCCACTGTTTTCTTTTTAGTTTATTAATTTAATAAACTAAAGTGCTCTCATTGCTATTTTTCTTTGTCTATTAACTTTTATACCTAATATAAAAAAGAAACCTAGCTATTTTGTATATGATTTTGAATATCACTGATAATTTTCTAGAAATAATTATCTCCCCCTAGATTTGTGGATTCAAAATGTTTCCAATATTTTAAAGTGATAATACTTAATACGTAATGATAATATCTTAATGATAATACTTAATACTTAATGATAATAAAGTCTCAGTATTATATATGTCAGGATAAGTTATTTTTCCCCAAAGGAATATGTCTTTAATTTTAAAATGAACACATAAGGAAAAATACATTTTAAGAGGCAGACATTTTTACCCCCCCCCCAGAGTATATGTATTCCACAAAATCCATATAATGTTTTATCCTGTCTTCAATGGGGGTGTGTGTGAAATCATTAAAGAATAGTCAGTAACCTTTCAGATACAACCCCTCCAGGGGGGATCATAGTGCTGACTCTTCTGATGTTGATTTTATTGAGCATTAGATACTGCTGTTATTATTCCACTCAGGCCATGAACATAGGAGTCATTAAGGAGATTCTTAAAGGGATCACTTATCTATGGGGAAGTTTAGCTTTCCTGTCATGAGATTCCCAAGACACTTTATACCATAGAATTAAAGGGCTTAAAAGATTAAATTCATCTTAGTTCATCCCTACTGTTTACAGGCCTTCAAAAACCCCCCTAAAACCCAAACAACTGATTTCAGCGCCAATAAATTGGTGCCTATTTTCAAATCACCTTGCCACATCATCTGGCAGGAGTAATTTTTCGCAGAAGAGTTTCAATTCATAATTGTAGAAGGAACTTTCCCAGACATCCAAGCCCTTATGTAAAATGGACCAGTCTCCTTCCTTCCTTCCTTCCTTCCTTCCTTCCTTCCTTCCTTCCTTCCTTCCTTCCTTCCTTCCTTCCTTCCTTCCTTCCTTCCTTCCTTCCTTCCTTCCTTCCTTCCTTCCTTCCTTCCTTCCCCTATCCAGCATTTGCTGGTCTGAATTAGGGCTGGAGAAAAAATGTATACATTTGAAAATAGGCTAACCACATTAAGGATTATCTTAGATTGTGAACTGAGGTTCATAAACGTTAAATAATTTACTTAAGATCAAATAGCTAATTAGTGGCAGGCTTGGGACTCAAACCGCACAGGCCCTGACCCTTGATCTATGCTATGTAACCCGTGGTGGGTTTCCTATGGCCCTCCTTTCCTATGGCCTCCTTTTCAATATTTGCGATGATGAAAGGATGGGTGTATATTGAATTACTATACCCATGGCTGGCTTCCCAAAGAATCATTTTCTAAATTCCTCCTCTTGAGGGTTGGCTGAATGCCTAGCTGTTTGCATATCAGCCTAAATTGGCTGATGTTTGATCAAATCAAATTCAAACGATGTGAAAAGGGGAAAAGTATTTTATGCTCTCTTCCTGATATCAAAAAAGATTGAAAAGCAATTAAATGACTGACAGTAGAAATTTGATTTGGCAGTTTCACTTTCTCTCTCCTCTAAATGTTAAATTCCTTGTGGTTTGTATCATTTCCTTATTCTTTCATTGTTTCCTCCGTTTCAGCCTTGTCTCCCTAGACAGACCTTAAGCTCCTTGAGGGCAGGGACCATATCATGTACTCCCTTACAGAGTCTAGAATAATTCCTGACATAGTAAATGCTCAGTCTCTTTCTCTGTCTCTCTGTCTCTGTCTCTCCTACAAAAATACAAACTTCCCCAAAACCTAGAGCATTCTGTAGTTTTTCCAAAATTTTCTTCTCCTCTCCTTGCCCAATCCCATATACATATGAAGTTTAAGTTGCCCTTTCTTACTCTCAATTTATAAATGTGATTATTTCAAAATTCATTTGGAATTCTCCTATTTGCCTCTGAAATTGCCACTAGTTTTCCACTTCCTGAGTTTAAAGAGTATATTTCTGCCTCCTCTTTTGCCGCTTAATTAAATGCTTCTCTCTTGCACTCCAAACTTCTATTTATCTCCTGACCCCTTGCATCTCCTGGAAAGATTTTGTAATGGAAATCACCTTGTGAGAAGTACAGTATCTAGTGAAGCCGAAGCACCCTAAGAAGTAATTTCCTAAAAATAGGATGTTGTTAATATCAGCAGTAAAGTGGAGCCTAGAAAAATATCCACTGTCAAAAGACAAAGAAAGGTGAAAAAGCAAATAGAGAGTTTTAGGTACATTTACCTTATCATTGCATGGTGGGGATATGTTTCCTAGAGAAATAGCTCACAGTGAGTGTCTGCAAATAACAGAAGCCTATAATAGCATCATTTCAGGAGCTAGAATGAAAGCATGGAGGTAAGTATAAGGAATTGCTTGAATATTCTACTTTTAGGCAGACATTCTGAACAACACAATGCTTGGAATTTGGAACTGAGACCCCTCCTGGATAATGAAGTAGGAAGCCTGGCAGGATATAGATTGTCAAGAGAGGCAATCTGGTAGAAAATTCCTGAAGCAAAATCAGCCCTTAGGAGGCAGCATCAGATAGGGGAAAGAGCACTGTCATTCAAGTCAAAGGATCCGAGTTCAAATCTTGCTTCTGATACTGTGTATGTGTAATCGTCAGCAAGTCACTTATCATATCTTGGCCCCTGTTTCTTCATCTGTAGAGTAAAGGGACTAGATTAAATGGCTTTTATTTGGGACAGGAGACTTTTGCCATTTAGCCTGGATTGGAGATTCTTGATGGGGTAAAGGGAGTCACCATTCTCAGTGGATCCAGCAAGATAGTCAAAGGTTGCACTATTCTTTTTGTTAGATGATTTAAATTTGGAGATACCAGGAGCAGGAGCTTAGGCCAAAGTTAGGACCATGAAAAAATTATAGAAGGTTAGAAAAGAGAGAAATCTTTATGAGCTGAATTAGTTAGGAGAGAATTCATGTAGAGGGTGGGACAGCAGCTTCATTTACTGCGAAGGATAAGTAGCATGTGAATAGATCAAGAGGAAAGAATAGGACTTTTTAGACAGGCTCTATATTTCTATATCTGATCCCTCCCATTCATGCTTTCTGTTTTATTTTTATTCCTCCTAACCTAGTTTAGGTTTATAGTCCTCCTTTCTTGGGATATTTTTAAGGAGCTGATCCTTAGTTTTCTTTTTTTTAAGGCAATTGGGGTTAAGTGACTTGCCCAGGGTCACACAGTAAGTGTCAGGTGTTTGGTCTGAGGCTGGATTTGAACTCAGGTCCTCCTGACTTCAGGGCTGATGATCTATGCACCGTGCCACCTACCTGCCCTTTAGTTGTTTTTTAATTTTTTTAATTAATTAATTTATTTTTAGTTTTCAACATTCACTTCCATAAGATTTTGAGTTCCAAATTTTCTTCCCACCTCTCTGCTCCCCCCATCCCAAGATGGTGTGCAATTTGACATATTCTCTACATATACATTCATATTGAACTATATTCACATTAGTCATGTTGTAAAGAAAAATTAGAACCAATGGGTAAAACCACGAGAAAGAAGAAACAAACAAAAAAAGAGAGTAAATAACATGCTTCAATCTGCATTCAGACTCCGTAATCCTTTTTCTGGATGTGGACAGCATTTTCCATTAGCATGAGTCCCTTGGAGCTGTTTTGGATCCTTGCATTGCTAAGAAGAGATGAGTCTATCAAAGTTAGTCATCACACATTGTCTGTTAGTGTGTACAATGTTCTCCTGGTTCTGGTCACTTCACTCAGCAACAGTTTGTTCAAGTCTTTCTAGGTTTTTGGGAAGTCTGCCTGCTCATCATTTCTTATAGCACAGTAGTATTTCATTACATTCACATACTAAAACTTCTTCAGCCATTCCCCAACTGATGGGTATCCCTTCAATTTCCAATTCTTGGCCACTACAAAAAAAATATTTTTGTACACATGGGTCCTTTTTCCCATTGGTATTTCTTTGGAATACAAAGCTAGAAGCAGTATTGCTGAATCAAAGGGTATGCACAGTTTTAAAGCCTTTTGTGCATAGTTCCAAATTGCTTTCCAGAATGATTGGATCAATTCACAATCCCACCAACATTCTTAGTTCTTAAAGGCTGTACCAGTGGAGCAAAAGCTCGGACAAAATTCTATTAAGTTGTACATGCTTGTTATCTGACTATTTTCTGAGGATCAGTATAGTTAAGTTTAGAGTGACTCAATTATCAGTCTATAATAGATAATTAGGGGTTTTTTTTTGGTTATGATGATTTATAAAATAATTTATTAAGGTTTGAAAAGATGCTGTCTGCATCCATGGAGGAAATATCCACAACACTGAAATCACATGTATTATTAATAGTGGAAGAATTCCATCCTCCATTCCTAAATCCTTCTCTCTATCTTACATAGTGCAGATATAATGTACCTAAAGAACATTCCTCTCTTGAAAGCCAGCAATGACTCCTAAGTACTTATCAAATAATATAAAACACACTAGGTTGACATTCAAGTCCCACTGTGATCTGGAACTCATTAATCCCTTTCACATACCCTACACCAAGAGTGGAGAACCTCTGGCCTCAAGGCCATCAAATGCAGCCTTTTCACTGAATGCAAACTTTACAGAGCAAATGGCTCCCCATCTCTGCCCTACATTAAGACTAAACTAAGTGGTCACTTTTCCCCAAATCTAGTCCTGAATCTTTCATATCATTCTCTCTGTTAGTAGTACACAAATCAGCATGCCCACCTTTACTTGTCCAGGTCTTATCCATTCTTGAAGTGTACCACAAAAACTGTTTATCTTATGAGTATTCTCATTAAATATCAAGTGGCAGTAAAAGAGTGATAACAGATGATGAAAAGAAGACAAAACTGCTCAATTCCAAAGCAGCTGCTCATGAAAACATTTCTATGGGACAATCTAAGGATCATTTTTACAAACACACACATACATGAGAACAGAAAAGAAAAGAATAAAAAAGGTTGAGTACCATATTTTGGGAAACCATATAAGAAAATTGTTGTGAAATATCAGAAGCAGTGCAGAGAACACAAGATTAAATTTTGTCCATAAATGTAGCTATCAAATTCCAAAGTTTTGAGGTAGAAGAAAAAATTTTGCAAGTGGCCAGGAGGAGACATTTCACTTACCAAGAGATACCAGTCCAAACAACCCAGGAGTACTAATCAATGATGACAAATGAAACAAAGAATGAACAATGATATACTGAAAGGCAAAGAAAAATAGTTTACACCCAAGGAAAGCTTATTTTGTGAAACTGAGAATGTGCCCTTAAGGAAATAAAAGATGTATTTTCAACAAATTAATGATTTCCAAAAGTTTCTTTTTGACAAAATCAGTTGATAAATTATTTTTTCAAATAAAAAACAGTAAAGAAAGTAATCTAAAGATTGATGAGCAAGTACAAATAGCTTGAAAAGGCTAGGAAATAGCTCAATGTTTACATTCTCCAAGGAAGAAATGTAATTATTCCTTTTTGAAAGTCTCCCTCCACCCCTTGTCTATAGGTCATAGAAGAAATTCTTATGTATGTGGATGACTGGAAAGCAATGCCTTCCAGAAGGAAATAGAAATGGAATGAACTGATATTGTATTTCTCAAAATCAGGAAACATGGGTGACTCTTTCAAAGAAGTGCAAATAGGGGGAAAGGAGGGGTATAGAACAAATTTTCATAAAGATGTAAAAGTGCAAGTAGTTTAAATAGATCTGGAGCTGCTCTTGGAAACAATGGAGTGGGTGTTTTCACATTTCAAGGTGCAGCCAGAGAGAGGATTATTTCAAATAAAAAACACTATAGATTAGAGTGGATTCTTTAATGGGAAGATTTAGTATTCAGTGAGATAGAGTTGGGTTGTAAAGTGAATGGGAACTATTTCTGTGAACGATGGAGAAGACTTGGATTAGATTATTTTAAGCAAAATAAGCTGAAGTACCTAGGACTAATTTTATCAACATAATGCATGAAAAAATTTGGCAGAGGATAAAGCAAATTTTAATTTTATATCCTTGAATACTAAAGAAACAAAGTCATTCCCTAAGCAGAAGAAGATTGTGGGAGGAAAAAAAAAACAATTACAGACAATAAGCATAATCTGGAAAAAAAATATATTTTAAACGTACAAATTGATAGACAAATTAAATGTGTGGAACAAAATTTATTATTATTAAATTAATTCTGAAATAAGTAGAAATCAAAGAAATCCTTTATGAAAAATGCATATCTCTGAACTATTACATTAATGAATGAATCGAGCATACAATTAAAATATATAATCATTAGATTAATAATCTCTGAATACTCATAAAAGTAGAGATTTGATAAAGCAAAAATCAACTGTTAATTTTTTTAAATGCACTAATAAAATAAATATTTTAAAACACCAATAATATCGATAAGCTATTATTTAATTTTATAAAAAAGGAAAGAAACTAATTACCAAGATAGAATTGAAATAGAGAAATTCTCAAAGAATAAAAGCAAAATACATAAAGTAGCTATTTATATGCTAAAAAACCCTGAAAACAAATGAAATAGGAGAATATTTAAAAATAAAATACTCAAAAATAAAGTTGAAATAATTTCATCTAAAAAAGAAAAATTGAAAATATTAATTCTGAAAGAAAAACAAACAAACTCCTGGGTTATATTGAACTACAAGTACCAGGGTATGCTAGAGCCACCTCAAACTAGCTTGTGATTTCTTTTTTGTTTTGTTTTGTTTTGTTTTTGGTTGGGCAATGTGGGTTAAGTGACTTGCCCAGGGTCACACAGCTAGTAAGTGTTATGTGTCTGAGACTGGATTTGAACTCAGGTTCTCCAGAATCCAGGGCCAGTGCTCTATCTACTGTGCCACCTAGCTGCCCCTAGCTTGTGATTTCTACATGAACATTTACACTTTGAAAATCAACAAATGCCACAAATCAAGATTTGTGTTATTGTTTTGTTGATTTTGTAGACTTAAGAAAGTGATGGGGAAATTTTTAATAATTCAGATTAAACTTAAAAATGTGTCATATATAGATGTTTTTTCTCAGAGAGCTGGTTGTAAAACATTTATCAGCATGCACTGTCAAATATAGCCTTTCAAACTTTTAAACAACAGCTCTATTACTACATCAACTTTTGAGAAAAATGGAGAAAGTAGACATTTTGCCACAATTTCTTGATGTGAAAATATCATTCTGATATCCAAACTAGGAAGAGAGGAAGAAGAAAAAGAAAACTATAGATCAATGCAGTTAATAAATAATGCTATAAATCATTAAATATCATATTTACAAAAAGTTTTATAACACACTTAGAAATACAAAAATTTATGCCAAGACTGAAAGGATGATTCAACATCAGGAAAATTATTAGCAAAATAATCATATTAATAAAAAATAAGAAAACCATCACATCAATCTACAGAAAAAAGTCTGACAAAATTCTAAAAAATGGAAATGAAAGGACTTATTCTAAATATGATCAAAGGCCCATAAAAAGGACCTCTGAAGTGAAGAATTAGTGTTACTTATAATGGAGAAACACTGGAGGCTTTGTCAATAAGATTAAGTTAAAATAAAGGTACCTGTCTTATCTATTATTATTTGACATATATGGGGACATGCCATAACAATAAGGCAAAGAAAAATGTAATGAAAAATGTGTAGAAAAAGAAGTAAAACTACTTACAAACTATTCTCAAGACAATTCTGGCTTCAGTAAAGTAGCAGGATCACAATAAATCTACAAAATCTAAGAGAAAGAGAAATTCTATTTAAAATAACAAGATATGTTATGTATCTGATAATTTATCTACCAAGATACACATAGGGCTTATATAATATACAAGTGATAATACTACCTAAATTATGCTACAGATCTCTACTCATTCATTTACCTCCACATTTCCAGTAACCTGAAGTTTCACCTCAACCATAAAAAAAACAAACAAAACAGATGATAGCTGGAAATAAGCACATATTTAAATTCAGAAAGAGAGCTGAATGTCTCTGTAAGGAATTTTTTTTTTAACTGGGGGCTCTGAGCAACAGTGATTCTTGTTCTAACTTTTAATTTACCATAAACTCCATAAAACAACAGAGAATGGAATTATGTGTATATCTGAGCATCCATTTTATTGCCTTCAGGTTAGAAAAAAATGAAGCAATTGTAGTAACAGGGTATGTCTAATTAAATCTCCAGAGACATATTGAGGTATGGTGCACAGGACTATCTTTCTATGGTCAATTACATTCTCCATGGCAACAACTGCAGTCACTAGTCTTACATTAGTCACAAGCGCACTATTTTGCTTTGCTATTTTCAGGAAACATCCTCTGTAGGAAAGTTTTGATTGGGTGTGTTGAAGAAGCATCTCCATTCTATCATACCCCTCAAGAAAGAGACTGGAAGGAGAAAAATAAATAGAGTAGCAATGAGGAAGGAAGGAAGAAAGGAAGGAAGGTAGGTTAGAAAAAAGGAAGGCAGGAAGGCAAAGAAACAAGGAGAATAAAGAAATATGGATGGGAGCTGGTGACAAAGAACAATTGCTGCCATCAATTCCTTTAGTTACTACTTTTTTAATGATCAGGATTAATCTGATATGGTTGCAGAGTAGATAGGCATCCTCTTAGTGTGATTTTAGTAGCATTAGAAAGGGAGGTCATCAACTTGATGAGTGGTCAAAAAAAGCACAAATAAGGAAGTATTGGGTCCCTCATGACAAATGGAGGATGCTTATTGGGAATTACTGGAAGATAAAATTAGGTAAATAATATAGAACTAAGATGATATATTCCAAAATAGTAAGTTGTTTGGTCTTAATCCAATGGGCAATGGGGACCTAATATAGTTTTTAGAGCAGGAGATTTAGAAAAAAAAATAGTGTTAAGTTGCCCATGGCCCCATGGGCACATTTTTTCAAAATAGAAACCCATAGTTGAGTTCCACTATCCATACTTCTTTAAATTATGTAGGAAAAAGTCTGACCTACTAGCTTTCCTTATAGTTCACCCTGTGCTGGTAGACTCTGTATGAGGGATAGTATTAACCAGGCTACAAACTTTATGTGAACCTGAGTTCAAATACTGTCTCTTCCACTTGTATTTTTTGTGACCTTAGAAAGGTCACTTAACTTCTCTAGGCTTCTGTTTCCTCATCTATGAATTGATATCTTTGAATTAAATAATCCCTAATGCCCCTCTTAATCAGATTACCAGCAAGAATTAATTATCTATTAATCCCAGACACTGTGGTAGGTAGATTGAAAAGACAAAATAGAAATAGTTCCTGACCTAACTTTAACATCCTGTGATCCCTTGTACACACCAAAATGCCCATAGAAGGAAAGCTCTCCAAGTCTTCTTGCTTCTGTATTCATCTACTTTTTTGATACAAGAACGACTGCTGAGTTATCATGACTTTGGGAAAGGTTCTGTTTATTAAAAAAAAAAGGGGGGGGGACTACTTCCAAAATGGAGTGTCATGTATGTAAACTTAGCTTCCACATTAACCTACATTGATGTGAGTCATTTCCAAAATGGTTGCTGCATCCACTGCTTCTTCTTCTACTCACTTGATACTCTCATACTCAATACATCCCTAAAATATACTCACCACACCATTGCCCTCTTTTTCATGCCATTATGCTTGCATAATATAGGTCATCCTGTAGAGACTTCAAAGCAACATCTGTAAGCACTCAGGTGTACTCCCTGATTCTCCCTAACTAATCTTCCTAGAAATGCAGTTAAATACTGAACCTTGCAACCAGCCTGAGATGAGTGAGAGGTAGGGAGGAAACCTCATTGCATGAGGAATAATGTCTATATCTATCTTTCCTTTTCATAACCACGGCATTTCAAGCTCCTCCTGAGTTGGGTGTTGCTAAAGATTAGCTTAGCGTCATGCAAGTCAGGGAACAAGGAGTGAGGAAGAAAGAGACAATTATGCCTTCTGTGTGTGCATTCCCCCAACTCTAGTTCAGTTATATTCATTGACCCTGAGAAAACACGGGCTTGGTCTGCTTATTGCAAGATTCCTGACACTCACATATAGGAAAAATTTTAAAAAGAACACAAAATACAGAAGTAATACCCATTGCTTTATGCAAACTGGTTTGTCATCATGGCTGTAGCAGCAGGATTTAATAATGGATTTTTTAATTAACTAATTAAGTTATTTTTAGTTTTCAACATTCATTTCCATAATATTTTGAGTTACAGAATTTCTCCTCATGTCTCCCCTCCTCACCCCCAAATGGCATGCATTGCCCCTTGGCTCTCTTATCCCCTTTCCCTTCTATTTTCCTGTAGGGCAGGATAGATTTCTATACCCCATTGACTGCATATCTTATTTCCCAGTTGCATGTAAAAACAATTTTTAACATTCATCTTTAAAACTTTGAGTTCCAAATTCTCTCCCTCCCTCCCCATTTACTCTCATTGAGAAGGAAAGCAATTCAATATGGGTAATACATGTGTAGTAATGTGAAACACTTCCATAGTAGTCATATTGTGAAAAACTAACTACATTTCCCTTCATTCTATCCCAGCCCCCATTTATCCTATTGTCTTTTTTTAACCCTGTCCCTCCTCAGAAGTATTTGCTTCTGATTACCCCTTCCCCCAATCTGTCCTTCCTTCTATCATCCTCCTGCTCTCTTATCCCTTTCCCCCCATTCCCCTGTAGGGTAAGACAGATTTCCATACACAATTGAGTGTGTATGTTATTCCCTCCTTAAATCAAATCCAATGAGAGTAAAATTCATTATTCCCTCTCATCTCCCTCCTCTTCCCCTCCAGTAAAAGCATTTTCTTCCCTTTTTCATGTGAAATAATTTACCCCATTCTACCTCTCCCTTTCTCCTTCTCCCTATACAATCCTCTCTCACCCCTTAATTTTATTTTTTTAGATATCATCCCTTCATATTCAACTCATCCTGTGCCCTCTTTCTATATATATGCCCACTTACTACCCTAATACTGAGGTCTCATGAAGTTCCTCTATGTAGGAATGTAAACAGTTCAACTTTAATAAGCCTCTTCTGATTTCTCTTTCCTGTTTACCTTTTCATGCTTCTCTTGAGTCTTATATTTGAAAGTCAAATTTTCTATTCAGCACTGGTCTTTTCATCAAGAATGCTTGAAAGTCTTTTATTTCATTGAATATCCACGTTTTCCTCTGAAGGATTATACTCAGTTTTGCTGGGCAGGTGATTCTTGATTTTAATTCTATCTCCTTTGACATCCAGAATATTACATTCCCAGCCCTCTGATCCCTTAACGTAGAAGATGCTAAATCTTGTGTTATCCTGATTGTGTTTCTACAATACGTAAATTGTTTCTTTCTGGCTGCTTGCAATATTTTCTCCTTGACCTGGGAACTCTGGAACTTGGCCACAATATTCCTAGCAGTTTTCCTTTTGGGACCTCTTTCAGGAGGTAATTGGTGGATTCTTTTAATTTCTAAAATGATGTCTAGGCTCTTTTTTTGATCATGGCTTTGAGGTAGTCCAATAATTTTTAAATGATCTCTCATGGATCTATTTTCCACATCAGTTCTTTTTCCCATGAGATATTTCACGTTGTTTTCTATTTTTTCATTCTTTTGAATTTTACAGTGTCTTGATTTCTCATAAAGTCACTAGCTTCCATTTGCTCCATTCTCATTTTTAAGGAATTATTATTATTATTATTATTATTATTATTATTATTATTATTATTATTATTATTATTATTTTTGGTGAGGCAATTGGGGTTAATTAACTTGCCCAGAGTCACACAGTTAGTGAATATTATGTGTCTGAGGCCAGATTTGAACTGAGGTCCTCTTGACTCCAGGGCCAGTGCTCTATCCACTGTGCCACCTAACTGCCCCAAGAATTATTTTCTTCAGTGAGCTTTTGGACCTCTTTTTCCATTTGGTCAGTTCTGCTTTTTAAGGCATTCTTCTCCTCATTGACTTTTTGGAGCTCTTTTGCCATTTGGGTTAGGCTGTTCTTCAGTATTTTTTTGGGTCTCCTTTAGCAAGCTGTTGACTTGTTTTTCATAATTTTCTTTCATCACTCTCATTTCTCTTCCCAACTTTTCCTCTATGTCTCTTACTTGCTTTTCAAAATCCTTTTTGTGTTCTTCCATGGCCTGAGACCAATTCATGTTTTTCTTGGATGTAGGAGCTTTGACTTTGTTGTCTTCTTCTGGTTGTATGGTTTGATCTTCTTTGTCACCAAAGTAAGATTCTGTAGTCCAAGATTTTCCCACTGTTTGCTCATGTTCCTAGAAATTACTTAACTTTTTAACTTTTTGTTAAGGTAGGGCTCTGCTTCCAGTATGGAGGATGTACTGTCCCAAGCTTGGGGGTGGTGAGGGGGTTTGTACAGCTGTTTTCAGAGATACTTCTAGGGAACTGTAAATGTTCAATTCTTCCAAGGTGTTATTATCAAAGGAGGTGTTTATTCCTTTCCTGGCACTATTTTCTGCCTTGAAGCTATGAGGAGAACTCTCTCTGCACCACTGCCACAAGTTCCGCCACACCAGCACTCCTCTTCACTACATGATTGCTACCCAGGACTGTGACCCAGATCCAACCACAGACAAAGCAAGAGAATCCTGCCTCAGCACCAGCAAAGCAACCCCTGTAATCTCTTTCCGACCAGCTGCTCAAACCCCCCATTTCCTCTGGGCCAAGAGCTCAAGAAGCAGCCACCACTGCACCAGGGCTGCTCCAGGGCTGGGTCCAGACCATGTTCCTCTTTCACCAGGTCTAACAGACCTACTGACCTACTGACTTTCTAAGGTGTCTTTGGTGTTTATGCCTGGTACAAGAGACCTTTCCCATCAACCATCTAGGTTGTCTTAGGCTGGAAATTTATTTCACTCTGTCTTTTTGTGGGTTCTTCTGCTCTAGAATTCTTTTAGTCATTTTTACAGTTATTTGGAGGGGTTTGGGGCAGAGCTCAAGCAAGTCACTGTTTTTACTCCATCTTGGCTTCACTTCCTTAATAATGGATTTTAAGATATAAATCTTAGAAGCAAAGACTTAAATTAGGAAAAAGACCAGGCTTGGAGGAAAATGGCTTCAGTTCTTAAGCATCATTTGTTAAGATGCAAAAAAGTAGGAGAAGCAGCCAGATAAACTTAAAATTTCTCATCAGGAATATCTGAAAATTTCAAAATGCGCATTTTGGTTTTTGGTTAAGTTGTCATCTTGAACATTGGAAAGAAGGTGGTGGGAAGAGTACCTATTTTCTCTGGCCTGCACTCTTCCCACCACCTTCTTTCCAACTGTCCACAGGGATAATTATATAGTAGATAAGTTTCCTGGGCATCCCCTTGCATCTTTCTACTTTCTCAGCTTATGTATCTTAAAGTATCAGGAAGACTCATTCACTTTCAGGCGCAGCACTGCTTTTCCAGTCTTCTCCCAAATGATAATAGGAAACCCCCATTAGCTTTTGTGGCTGTGACTTTGGCTACCATTTGATCAAAAACATCTGATAGTTTGTTGATTTGCTGGGTGCAAGAACACTTTTTTTTTTTTGGAAAAAATCATACTTTATTTCACCTCAAGCTAAGATACCTCCCCACCTGCAACAAGTGAATTTGGCTTTTAAATCCTTTTCTTATAGTACAAAACTTTTAACCGACCCATAAATAACTAATTAATGTCTCTTGAGGCCAGAACAGCTATTCCCATTATGAGACCCATGTTGGACAATCCTGCACATATATTTTCTATTATTATGCAGGATATGGTGGGAAACCTATTGCTTTCTCAAAAAGTCAAACAAGAAGCCTGCCTTTTTGCATTCCCATCTGAACCATGAAGCATTGTGTAGATTTTTAACTCTGAGATTATACTCTTGATTTTGCCTTTTTTTAAAAAAAATTCCCTTTTCCCCATAATGCTCTGTTTTTTTTGACATTGGGCGTTTTCTCTTTTTCATTTTATCTTTCCCCTGAAACCTCCAAAAAAAAGATTTTATCATTTAAATCAAGGGAAAGCCTCCTCCCTACCTCACTATGATTTCCTGCTTCCTTTTCATGAGGGCACAGGGAAGTGAAGCTCGAAAACTAGTCTGTGGGGAGAAAAATCCATCTTAGTCTGTCTTCTGTCATTTTCAAAGCCCTCCAAAGAGGAGAATGGCCACACAGCTCCCATTTTCTCATCAAGGAATGAGGTGTTGGTGACATTTTCTCATCTTGCTAGCTACATCTGATATTCACACTGCTCCCAATTATGTTCACTAGCAACTTCCCCAGTTCAGCCTTAAATGGGACCAAACTTTCTCCTCAATCAAGTGAGAACATTTTAAATCACTTTCAAACTCACGGGAGAACCTGGTTGCATTGTTTGCTTTAGAGACATTCTCTTTTTATTTTTTTTTCTTAAGAAAAGCACAAAAGGTGGGAGATGAATGAAGATAAAGGCATTTTAATAGTAAGCAACAATCAGTAGAAAAGGTGAGAATTAGTTATACTGACAACCATTTCTTCATGCATAACAGTTAAAAAACAGGTTCAGAATAAAAATCTGCAGAAATAAAGACTCTTTGGTTTAAATCACATATACAGATTTTTTTTTTCTTTTGGTGAACTTACTTTTTCTGGCTGTTGGCATTTATGTCACTGTCAAGTTCATGAATTTCAGAAGATGGAGACATCATCTTTACTTTAGTTATTCCCAGGGATGCTGGTTTAGGAATCAATCAATCAAAGTTAGAGCTGGTTCATTCCTGATGTAAAAGGCCCTTGGTTTCAATTACAACTTGATATTATTTATTGAGGATCTCTAGTTTCTTATGAGAGAGGCAGTATATATGAGAGAAGTATAATGGATAGAGACTTGGTCTTGAGTCAAGAAGACTGGGGTTCAAGTCCTGACACATACTGGCTATGTAACCCTAGAAAAGTCATTTAAGCTAGATGTATGAAACTGGCAGCCTGCCAACAAAACTCCCAAGTTGGGCCAGAACCAGATTAAAATGTAACTGGGAAATATTTAGCAAGATAAATAAAAATGCAATACAAATAAAAATGCAATACAACATAAATAATATTAATTTGTGATTTTTAAGTCAATATGCAGCCCGCTGGGTTCCATTTCTACTTGAGTTTGATGGTACTAATTTAAGTTCTCAGGACTCTGGGCAATTCATTCATTCAATAAATACTTATTAAACACCTATTATGTGCCAGGCGCTGTGCTAAGCTCAATTAAGTGATTTCCTTTGTAATCATAAGCATTTTGTTTTGTGCATTTAAAAACATTGTTATGAGGAGTGCAGAGGCTTCAATAGACTCCAGAAAGGGTCTGTGCCATACACACAAAAGTTAAAAGTCCCTGCCCTATAGTTTCTTGTGTTTGTGTATGTGTATGTATGTGTTTGTCTATATAGACCTGTGATTTCAAAGAGGTAGAGATCTCCCATTGTGAAAACTCCTTGTACATGGAAGCATTTAAATAAATGTTTGTTTAGTCATTTTGGTACCTTTAGTCCTATGCTAGACACTCCAAGAACACAAGAGAAAAAGGCACAGGATCACATGTTTTCATATTGTAAAGAATCTTAGAAGTCATCTAGTTCAATCTAAGTCAGGCACCAATAGCTTTGTGGAAAAAAACAAAACAAAAACAAAAGCAAAACAAAACAAAACAAAACACTGGGGTAGCTAGGTGGCGCAGTAGATAGTGCACTGGCCCTATAGTCAGGAGGACCTGAGTTCAAATCTAGTCTCAGACCAGACACTTGACACTTACTAGCTGTATGTCTCTGGGCAAGTTCCTTAACCCCAATTGCCAAACAAAAAAACACTAGGCTTGGCTTCTGAAGACTTGGGAGCAATTCTTGCATAAGCTACTTACTAGCTTGCTAAAGAAACAAATTACTTTGCCTCTCTTATCTCCATAATTTTCATCCAGGGCACAGAGAGCTCCTCCCTTAGAGATCATATTGACTTTATGGGCCAAAAGTGTCTGCTCATGAGAGGGCAGGCATCACCATAGTTCCTCAATTTCCTGTGGTCTTTGACTTTGAAGGATTTCTCCCTTCAAGAAGTGGTAGCCACTTGGTCAGTCTGAAATCAGAGAGGAACTTCTTGGAATCCATGTAGGCCCTGGCTGCTTGGGATACATGAATGGTGATACTACAGAGGTTGGCCCAGACCTGACAAGCTGACAATCACAAGCCAAGGAGCAGAGGTTGACATAAGGGGGAGTGGTGGAACCAGCAGACCATGGTGAGTGAGGCAACTGTTACCTAGTCCACAGCCTACCTGTGTTTTTCCCATTTCCTAGAAGTATAATCTCAGAACAAATTCATATCTTCTTTATCCCTGGAGCTTGGAGCCCTTCTGTGTTTACTATTTCATTCACTCATTTTCTGCTTTTCCCTCTTATCTGGTGAGAGGCTAGGTGGAAAGGTAGCCATTGATCCCTTTCCTTGCCATCCATTAAAATAACCATCATTTTGGAAGTTTTATTTCTTTAACCATTTAATTCTATTCTAAGTAATCTGAAACTGATTAATAAAAAACAGAAATCAATGCTACCAAACCAGGTCTATGAATGAACAGAGTGAACAGATTGAGAGAAGCTAAAACCAATAGGGAGAGTCTTTTTGGTTTTTTTTTTTCCTCAGCAAAACCAGGTTTGTGCTCACTGATCATACTATTTGCAACAGATATTATTAATTAGTAACAGATATTATTCATACTTTTGCATTTTTTAACACAGCAAGTGAAAAGCAACAAAATCATATGGTATGGGGTGGGGTTGGAGTCATTTTTGCTCCAGAGCACTTTCTGAGTGGTGGCGGCTACTGCTGCCAGTCTTGCTGGGATGAAATAGAATGCTTCGTCATTATGTGCACTTTGGTAGGTCAGAAGCTGGCCATCTAGACTGACCCAGGATCACAGGACTTGCTATACTACAAGCACACCTTGGGGGTCCCTTTCTAGTAGGAGACCAGTTAGCCCAGACTTAGATCTACAAAGAAGGGTGTTCAACACAATGATCTCCAAGGTCCTTTCCAGTTTTAAATCCCTATGATCCCTTTATTTTATGGATAAGAAAATCAATGTAGCATCCCAAAGACCATAATGACTGCACTTCTTTTCTCATTAGATCCAATTTCCACTGAATTGCCCCTTATCAAAAGACTGAGACAGCAACAGCAGAGAAAGGCAAAGGACAAGTACTTAAAATTGATATAGAGGTGTGTGTGTGTGTGTGTGTGTGTGTGTGTGTGTGTGTGCTGGGGTGGGGGTGGGGATAAAGGATAAAATAAAGGATAATAAAGCACAAAATCAAGCAGCAAACATTCATACAACCCACTTCCCACAACTACCTCTTCCTAAGCCACTAGAAATTAAAGACTGTGAGACAGACCACTTATCCCCAGTCCCCATAGTGTTTTGTTTTGTTTCTCTTAGGTTATGGAATAGAAAAGAGTTTTACACATGTGTCCATTAAACAATTACTGAAGCTTTCTGTCTGGAAGGCTTTGCTTCTTACCACATGAACTCTGAAATCTCAATATTTCTTGTGGCTGCTTGTCCCAAGAGTACTAGTGCCAGAATGGGCTAGAAACTATTGAGGAAAAATCTGTCATGCTTCTAGCGGTGGTCTAAACTTTTTTAACCCCTATTCTCTTCTATTTCTGACATTATCTTCTCCATTCTCTCTCCCACTAGCTTTCTTGTGAAAACTATTTCCTTTTAAAACAAAGTACATACTTCTTAGGAGTCCTTATCACCTGGTGTCTGATGATATCTCCCTGCTACGGAACTCTGAACAGGTTTCTAAGGTATATAGTTCCCCCAAACAATACATCTCCTTTCCTTTGAATTTCAGAAGTTTAAGTGACTTTGCCCAAAGATCACATAAATTACTAAGTAGCAGATGCACATTTTGAAAATAATAATAATAGCTAATTTTCATAACCATTTATATAATACTTACTATATGGTGGTTCACAGCAACTCTGAAGGATAGATGCTATTACTATCCCCACTTTGCAGTTGAGGAAACTGAGGCAAACTGAGTTTGAGTGACTTGCTTAGGGTCACATAGCCAATAAGTGTCTAAGGCTGAGTTTGAACTTAGGTCTTCATGACTCCAGGCCTGGAGTATTATCTACTGCACCACATAGCTACACCAAAGAAGACTCAAATCTTCTGATCCAAAATCTGGTGTACTTTCAGCTTTGTCATAGAGTCCTTGGACTTACCAATCATAATGATAATAATGGTTAATATTTTTATGATATTAATAATTAATATTGTTCATAGCAAGTAATGGTTTATATATAGCATGTCCTCACAATATTCCTGAGAGGAAGGTGGTACATTAGTTTTTATTCCTATTTTATACATGAAGAAACAGTCCTGCAAAGTCTAAGGAAGTTTATCTGAGGGCACATGACTAGTATGTAGCATTGCTAGGATTTGAGCATAGTTCTTCTGAGTTCAAGTCCAGCACTGTTTTTACTGCACCACAGATTTTGTCATCTAGGCAGAGAACTAGTTACAGAACCCATAAAAAAAGTAGAGAAACAATCCAAAGTGGTACACAAACAATTCGGTACTAGGTTGAATACCATCAAGTGTCAGAATGTGTGTTCCCTGAGGGAGTTCATAGGTGAAATAGAGCTAGGGCTCATGCTCCATAGAAGATGTGGTCCTTGAGCTAGGTAAGGCTCATGCTATATAGAGGATGTGGTCCTTGAGCTAGGTAGAGCTCACGCTCCATAGAAGACATGGGCCTTGAGCTAGGTAGGGCTCATGCTCCATAGAAGACATAGTCCTTGAGCTAGGTAGGGCTCATGCTCCATAGAAGACGTGGTCCTTGAGCTAGGTAAGGCTCATGCTATATAGAAGACGTGGTCCTTGAGCTAGGTAGAGCTCACGCTCCATAGAAGACGTGGGCCCTGAGCTAGGTAGGGCTCATGCTCCATAGAAGACATAGTCCTTGAGCTAGGTAGGGCTTATGCTCCATAGAAGACGTAGTCCTTGAGCTAGGGCTCAACAGGATTTGAACAGCCAGAATGGAAGGGGTAGACATGACCAGCCTTGGACATCTCTAGTGAAATATGTTCAGCCTCAGTGTTAATAAGTAATCACATTGTTTCTGCTTTGGAGTGAGTGCTAGAATTAGTGCTTTTTCCAATCTGTATGATCACTGAACTCTTTCAATTGCTCCTCAGAAGTGATCCAGGAATGTCCCTCAAAGCAACTGTGCATTGGTACACAATTCATCGGTTTTTAAGCTTATCATTTCTCACTGTGTATCTGAATCCATAGGAAAAGCACACAAAGGGACACTCTTAGAAAAATCATGGTGGCTATTGATCTAAGCTAAAGATGCATGGATTTGCTTTTTAAAACTCTTTCTTATTTTGTTGGAGAGCAGAAGGAGCAAGACATGACTTGGTTGGGGGCAATAGAATATAAGCCCTAGCAGACAAGGAAAGCTGGTTTTCCATTGATTCATTCATTTTTTCACTGTATCCCTAGTGCCTTGTATCAATTAGGGGGTTAATACATCCTGCTTGTACAGTATTGGGAGGACATACCAGACTCAGAAACCAGAAAAACCCAAGTGATTGGGGGACCTTGTAGAACTCCACAATATTATGGCTGGAAAGAGCCTTAAAGTACAGTCTCTTCATTTTGTAGATGAAGAACCTTAGATTTTGAGAAGTGGAAAACAACTTGCTCAAGGTGACAGTGGTAGACCTCCACTAATGGTAGAGTTCCAACTAATAGACAATAGATAGAAAACAATATGAGATGTCAGGTAATGTCAGGGAGACAACGTAACAGGTGAGTGGGACCTCAGCTCTGGTGATTTAGACTTAAGTATAAGGCTCATTTTCCAGACATCATAAGAAGCCCAGAGAAATTTTGGTTCGAAACCAAATCAAGGGAAAGACTTAGACACAGGTATGCTTGGAGACACAGGACCTGTGTTCAATTCCTCTCATATTTCCTCTGTGACCTTGGGTAAGTCAATTAATCTCTCTTGGCCTCAGTTTCCTCATCTGTAAAATGAGGGGTTATAGTAAACAGCTTTTTAAACTCTGGGTCTAGTATCCTAGGATCCTAAGATAGGAGTGGCAAAGGAGAGGGGCACTTTAAATAAAAGAAGCCCTCAGTTTTTAGACTAAGTGAACAAAGTCTCTGACCTCATATGCTTTCCTTCCTGCTTCATCCAATTTATCCTTTTAGTTACTTTTCCCTCATATTCTACAGTCTTTCTCTAAAAGCTTCATAGAATTATGGTTATTCAGTACAGGAAGTTTTAAACAATGATAGGACAGAAAGAATTGTTGAATCCCTCAATACCATAGGAGCTAGAAATGACCCTAGAGATCAAGTTCAGCTGCTTCTTTTGAAGATGAAGAAACTGAGTCCTAGAAAGGTCAACTGTCTTGTGGAGGGAATAAACAATATAGCTGGGATTTGAACCCAACTCCTATGACTCCAAATCCTGGGTTTTTTCCAATTATACCACGAAGCCTCTTTGCAGAATACAGTCAAATAATTATAGATTTATAAAATGATCAAAGAAAGAGGAAAAGGACCCATATGAACAAAGCTATAGAAGTTCTTTCTGTAGTGGCAAAAAAATGGAAACTAAGGAGGTGACTATCAATCAGAGAATGGGCAAACAAATTATGGTAAATTAATATAGTGGAGTATTGTTGTAAGAAATGATGAAAGGGCTAGTTTCAGAGAAACCCGGGAAGATTTGTATGAAATAATGCAGAGTGAAATGATCAGAATCCAGAGAACAATTTATACAATGACTACATTGTAAATACAAACAAATTTCAATGACTTAATAATCCTGAACAATGAAATGACAGATGAAATTCTAGAGGACTGACAAAGCCTCTACCTGACTTCTACCAGAGAGCTGATTGTCTTAGGGTATATAATGAGAAATAGATTTTTTGACTATGACCATTTAAAGAATTGGTTTTACTTGACTATCTCAGTTCTCTCTCTCTCTCTCTCTCTCTCTCTCTCTCTCTCTCTCTCTCTCTCTCTCTCTCTCTCTCTCTCTCTCTGTCTCTCTTGCTCTCTCTATTTTTCATTCCAGTGGGGAAGGGTAAAATAGGTGGGAGAGAAAGTAGATTTTTCTTAACTGAAAAATTAAATTAAATTAAAAAAAGAAAAAGTAAGGAATGTTTCATGGACAGTGAAACCATGTTGTTTAGCAGAAGGTTTGAATGGGAGATGAGGCCAAAGACGCCTTGAACTAAACAAACCTTGAACATTCAGTACAAGAGTGTCTCTGCAAGTGGAGGGGTGTGTATGTATGGACATAATTGCTCATTTTTAGTACCATGAGCAGTTTTTCCAGGGTGAAAGTATTCTTTCTATAATCACCAATTAGCACCTGTCACTGTAGTTTTCCCTGGCAGTTGATGAGGATTGAGCCCCTGGCACTTCAGAGATTTCACTAAAGCCCTCCAGTTAATAACTGTGATATTCAGAGCAGAACTAATAGCTCACACTTGGAATAGATTCCGTCTTTTATATGACTGGATTCTCCTAGGACCTGTAAGATTTGATTTCTCTGAGCGTAAGCATTTTAATAAGCTATTGTTAGCTAATAATAACTTGAGGAGCACCCCTCTGCAAAAGCACACCACATTATCATGGAGTGATCCAGCTAATTTATTTTATTAGGAGAGGGGTTTGTAGAGAGATAATTATTTTCCTCACTCTTAGGTGAATGGTGGAATGGGCCATCGTCTTCGCTATTATCCCAGTTGCTGTGATTCCAGCAAGAAGATGAGCTGTGCAAGAGTTTCACAGTGAAAGACATGCAATGGAGAAAGTCTAATTGCTGCAGCTTTCGACCTTTGACCTCAAACCTGGGTTCTGTTTCTATCTATGTTAACACCCTTGGAAAGGTTTTCGAAGTGCTTTACAAATATATCATTTAATTTTTCCTAACAACCCTGGGAGGTAAATGACATTGTTATCACTATTTTACAGTTGAAGAAACTGAGATTAAGTGACTTGCCCCTGGCCACACAGCTAATAAGTGTCTGAGGTTAAATTTGAACTCAGGTCTTCTTGACTGGAGGCCCAGGGCTTTTCCCATTGTGCTTCCTAATTACTACCCCTCTTTCCTCTGTTTTCAGTTTCCATTGCCCTCATTGTCTCTTCTCTACCTGTACCATACTTACATCTCAGGTACAGATCCAAAGATTATTCACATTGAAGTCTAAATGATGGATAACCATTCTTTTATTCAATGCATATTTATTTGCATTCTGTGCTTGCTATGTGCAATATACTGTGTTAAGTCCTGGGGGGAGGGGGAGATACAAAGGTAAATAAATTAGTACCAATCCTTAAGACATTTGCAATCTTCAGAGGGATGACAAGACATGTATACAGATAAATATAACTAAAATTAACTTATGCTAAGTGCATTGCAGGAGTATAAAGCGTTATAGATTGGATGAGGAAGATATTTTCCTACATGGGGAATAAAGGTGGGCTTTCTGGAGGAGATAGCTTTAGAGTTGGACCTTGAAGAATACAGTTGGATATCAACAGGTGAAGAGAAGGGGTGGTACAGGAACATAGGATCATAGATTGAGAGCTGGAAGGGATCTTAGAGGCCATCGAATTCAAGGCTGTTATGTCTTACACACGTTAAAAGTAAGGGTCGAAGATATTGCGGGATTTGCCCAGGGTAGTTAGCAAGAGTCCAAGGGATCTGAATGCATGTCTTCCTGACTGTGCAACCAGCATTCTAGCCACTGTTGTGTAGGTGATCAATTGTTACTCCCTCTCAAGAATATTAGCATTTTAACAAGGGACAGGATATTAAAACAAAGAAATTAGGTTCCTTGGATGAAATTTCAATCAGCAAGCAGATGGGAGATGTTTATTTTGGAGCTTTTCTTCTTGTCTATACTATTCTGGTACTTCCAATTTTTTCTTCTTGAAGACTTAGGCTGCTACATGTTCTAAGACCAAATTATTCCTGGATAAAAAGTATGTAGGGATCTAACATATCCTTTGGCCTGCTATCAAGCCCTAGGCTCTCACACTTGTTGTTCACATATCCTGACATAGTGTCTATCCCCAAATTTTCTGATCTTGTTGCCTGAGTTTCTGATCTCTATTGGAGGAACTCAGACTTTTAATATACAGCCTGACTCTACTCTTCAATACCTATTTAAGCCTCCTGACCCAGAATCCTACACACTTGGCTCTGACTTTCTACATCCAAATACATCTTCATTCTGGACCATCCCCTAGTTGAGTTACCAGCTCAATAGGCTATGAGGCTTCCTCCCAGGGGTCACTCAACTCCTAGTGTTGGTCACTCAAATCCTGAGATTTCAAATATTAATTTCCTTAAGTAAAAACTTCAATGCCCCCAGGCAAAAGCAATTTCCAAGGTGGTTAAAATAGTTTATAGGAAGATAAAAGCTCTCATCAAAGAGGTTAAAATCAATGATAAGGGCAGTTTTCTGGAGTCTTAAGAACTCTGCTATAGTTTCAGAGCTAAATTTATATCCTCCTTTTCAAAACAGCCTATAGTCAGGTACCATATCAATATACCTAGAGTCAAAATTAACTCAAACTGCCCTATGTCTCCTCCAGAAATGCTTTGCTCACAACAGTCCTATCTTATGTTGTGAGAGACAGTAAGATTAACTCAAGCTTGTCCAGTTCTACCAGTGTCCTGGCCCACAATAAGGCCCATTTTCTTGCCTGATATGATCTAATGCCAAAGCCAGAAGTTCTCTGGTTCTATCTCCTTGTCCCCTGTCATTTTAGTGCTACTATCTGTGACTTGAGAGATATCATTCAAGCAATTTTCAAACGAAGGTATGTTTTTCTTAATTGACATGTTCTTGGACACATCAATTAATACCATGTCCCAGTAGTGTGACTAAGTTGCTTCAAGGGAAGGATCAGGGGATAAACATGTCCAATTATTTTTTTTATGTTTTGTCTAGATAGCTTTGTTATGGTGCTGGGAAAGAGATCTTTTACAACTGGGGCACACACCTAATAAAAATGACTCATTATTGCCTTGCAGATGCTTTCTGTTAATGATGCCCTCTGGATAGCAAGGCTATGTAAATGAGAATTGCTTAATTTACAGCCTTTACTACAAAGACCTTGTACATCTGAAAAATGAATCCCCAAATGTTAGATTTGACTCCATTCTAGCCTCCCCCCAAAATGCAAATTTGCTGCCTTGAAATTGGGTTACCCTTTAAAAATGAAAATTAAAAAAAATATAAAGTTTTCTATATTATTTGTGTCCTGACCCACCTGACCTATTGTTCCTATCTATATCCTATTGCTCCCAATACACACATACATGTTCTGCCAGGGTGGTGTCCTCACTCTTATTACATATGTCATGAATATTTTCAGCTTCCTATATTGGATCAATCTGTTTCTCCATCATGGAATATTCTTCCTCATTTTTATTTATCTAAATATTCCTATTGTTTAATAACTAGATCAAAACTTGTATGGTGCGATTTTAGGGACATCAGAAGGCTTTTTATTCTTTCTCTCAGATAATATGCTTTTATTAAATGCTTCATATGTGCTAGGCACCAAGAACCCAAAGGAAGGTGAAAGAAATACTTGCCCTCCAGGAGCTTATATTGTAATTAGCAAGCCAATCTGTAAATACCTAGAGATGTACAAGGTATGTACTGAGTGCACAGAAGGTAATATGAGAATGGGAGACACTAGCAGATGGAGGGACTGAGAAAATTCTTGTAAAAGCTGAGATTTTAGCTGAATCTTGAAAGAAGTCAGGGAAACTAAAAGGTAGAAGAAACAATGATAGAGATTATTTCAGGCATGAGGGACAGTTAGTACAAAAGCATATGGATGAGAAATAGAGTATCATCTTTGAAGAACTGCAAGTAGACAAGTATAGCTGGTTATAGATTGCATAGAGTGAAGTAAGGTATATGAAGACTGGAAAGGGAAGAAGGGGCAATCTTATGAAGAGCTTTACCTGCCAAGCAAAGGAGTTTATATTTGAACTTGGAGGTAATAGGGGACTATTGGTTTTCATTGAGTAGGGGAGTGACATGGTTAAATCTTCATTTTAGAAAAAATTATCTTGACATCTGAATGCAGGATGGATCAGAGTAAACAGGGATTTTAGTCAAGGAGACCAGTTAAAAGACTATTTCAATAGTCTAGGGAAAAGTTCATGTCTGAACTAAGGTTGTATATGTATGTTTGGAAAAAAGACATATCCAAGAGATATAACAAAGGTAGAAATGACAAAATTTGGCAACAGATTGAATTTGGTGGGAAGAATGAAGAGCTGAGGATGACACCAGCATTGTGAGCTTGGTTGACCAAGAGGATTGTGGTATTATTGGCAGTGCTAGGAAAGTTTGTAATTAAAGGTTTGTGGGAAAGTTCATGAGTTCTGTTTTAAACATGTAGAACTCAAGGTGTCTGTGGGACATCCAGATGGAGATATCCAAAAGGTAGGTAGTGATCATGATGATATCTCAAGAGAGAGAATATGTACCAATATACAGATTTGGAGATAATCAGTATAGAGATTTAGAAATAACTAGTAAAGATACCACCAATGAACAAAGGAGCCTCTAAATAATTAGAAATAAAGAAGGCAGCTTTCAGATGGTATGGTTTTCAAACAGTTATTAATATGTTCATTATCTTCCCATCCCCCCTCCTGATGTTCCTACCTTTCTACCAACATATTAGATCCCTGAACTCCAGGTCCTGGCCTGATAAAGTACTTTTTTTTTTGAGGCAATTGAGGTTAAATGACCTGCCCAGGGTCACACAGGTAGTGTCTGGATTTGAACTCAGATCCTCCTGACTCCAGGCCCAGTGTTCCATCCTTTGCACCACCTAGCTGCCCTGAAGGAAACTTACAGAACATGTAATCTAGAAATTCTTAACTGGGTGTCCATAGACACTCAAGTAGTATGTGGATAGATTTCAAGGATCCATACATTGAAATGGAAAAAAAAAATCCTTATTTTCACTAACATCTAGCTGAAATTTAGCTTTTCCTTTAGTTATGAATGTAGGCAACACAACAGTACTCTAAGAAGGGGTCCATGGACTTCACCAGACTGCCAACAGAGTCCATGACACAAAAAAGGTTAAAAATCCTTGTTTAATCCAACTGCTTCATTTACAGGTAGCTAACCCCTTGCATATGGGATGCTAGAAAGCAACCCCAGGTTTGAATCACACTTTGAGTTAAAACCCATTCTGATTTACAACTCATCAGCCCCAACTGATGTGTTTAGTTTTACCAGGCAACCAGAGGACACATTATTTCAAAGAAAAAGATATTTAAACAATGGTATAGCAAATAAAGTGACAAGAAAAGATCACCCCTGTGACAGAGTTTACATTGTTTCTTGGGCTGCTACACTAGTAGTGGAGTATTGTACACATTCAGAGAACATGTGTAACCACATGTGCAATATACATGGAATGTTTGTACATAGGGAATCTATATGTATATGCATATATAGGTATATATATATATATATATATATATATATATATATATATATATATATATGCACACACATCTATTTATGTAACATACGTTTTATCTATCTATCTATCTATCTATCTATCTATCTATCTATCTATCTCAAAGTAACATGTCTGAAGGGGCAAGCAAACTAGATTGAACCCATGTAGATGGGATAAATGTGTGGAGGTATACATAGAGGGACGTGTATGGCCAAGATTTGTCTACGGCAGGCCTGCACAACCTGCAGCCCACCTGTGGGCATGCTGAAGGATTTTGAGCAGCCCATGAAAAATATAGAGGCAAACATCCTATGTTATCCATATGTTTTCCTCTACATTTTTCATGGGCTGCTCAAAATCCTTTGGTGTGCCACCAGCAGCCCATGGACCAGTGGGTCACAGGTTATTCAGGCCTGGTCTTATGACAAATGTATTTCACACATCTGATATGGCTGAGCTGCTGACAGCCCTTTTGTCTCTTCTAGCTATCACATTTAGCACCGCATTTTCACTCTTTGCTAGCCATCATGGCAGCTTTGCCACTGCTCTCTATGGCCTCCTGGCTCCTGAAGTTCTCTCTTAACACATTGGGTGAGGGTGGGGGTGGGGGAGCACTGGGAGGAAGGTGGGAAGAGGGCTTCATTTAATTGGTCTCTTCAGAGCTATCAGCTGCCATCTGATTGGGTGCAGTTGCTAGTGAGTCTCTCCCTGACAGGGGAGAGCTAAATCTCTTTAAATACAACCAATAGAATTTAGTAAAAGCTCCCAGGCTAGAATTAAACTTGTTATTTACAGGAGTTTCTCCTGCTGTTAAGTCCTTGTACTTGGCCACAGAAAAATACCTAACTTAACGTACTATTGTTACACTTCTCATAATCAGTATGTGGTTCTAAAGCCCAGTTCTGAGGTTCTGAAAAACAAATAATAACCAAAAAACTCCACACAGCCTGTGTAGATTCTGGGGTGATAAGGCCCATCCCCTCCCTGATTGGTATACAAATAATTATAAAGCCAAGAAAAACAGGGCTAGAGGAAACTAGCAGGGCCAATAGCTTCTGCCCATTTCAAATTGCTGCCTTTCAAATGCATACCTGTTAGCAACAAAAATGCTGACTTTGAGGCTGCATTACAAATCACTACAAATGTTAGTGGTCTCTCTATTTGCAGAAGAGAAAATCTAAGTTCACTTGATTCCCATGCATTGCAATGTTCTTTTTACTTCATTTTGCTAACATTCACATGTTGTATGAATAAATTTGAGAGCAGGTTTTGATAGTGAAATCAGAATGGAGAGAGCATAAGGACCTTGAAAGCTTAGCTAGGGATGATATGATATACATGACTGAGTAAGGAAATGGGCACCTGATGGAGAAGACTAAGGATGGCAAAGACATAATGGCAAATTTCATCATTTTGCCATAGGATGCACATGACCAGTACCTATCTCCTTTTTGATAGAAAGCGCTCATGAAAATTAGTGAGTATATAATTTCAAGATTTGGATCTTCTTTGAGTTATATTATGAATGTCAGAAACAATCCTAGGCTCAATAAATCATATCTGCTGCAGTACTTAATTATCACTGAGTTCAAGCTAATCAGGCTCTTAAGCTCAGAAATATTAAGGGAAAATTGGCCAATTTTTCTTGATTGGCAGCACTGTTTTTCATCATGGGGGACCACTAGCCCTGAGGTTAGGAATAGATTCTTTGCATTTTACCCTTTATCTTTGCCTGTGAGCATTAAATAGATTGGGGGGAGATTTGAATTTGTATGCTTAATACACTTTTTTCCTTGGAAATCTTGATCAGGAATGGGCTAAGTTTTACATAGGTAGCTATCTGCGATTTCTTATAGATGGCTCTATAAAAATATCTTCTTACCTGCTGGGTAATGCACAAAATTATTTTAGGGGAAATGATACCATTTTCCCTTTCAGAATTAGAAATAATACTTAGAATTGAATGCATCCTCCCCTCTCTCCCCAATAGCTTGATATCCAAACTCTGCATACCATGCTCACTTTCACCACCACAATTTTTTTCATCAGTTTATGTCTACTCAGGTTGATTTTAAGATCTTTGAGGGCAGGGACTATAGGATTTTCTTCATAGCGTGGAACAAGATGGCATACATTCACAAAGAGATATGACTGAAATCAGATTCTTTCCTGAGAGAAAGGCAGTGGGGAGTTGAGGGGATGCTGAACTGGGAAAAAATATTTAGAATGTAGAATCCAGTTTTTGGTAGTTTGGTCATTTCAGTCATGTTTGATTCCTCATGACCCAATTTGGGGTATTGTTGGCAAAGACAGTAGAGTGGTTAGCCACTCATTTCCTTCTCCAGCTCATTTCATAGATGAAGAACTGAAGCAAGCAAGGTTAAGTGACTTGCCCAGGGTCACTGAGCTAGTAAGTGTTTGAGGCCAGACCTGAACTCAAATCTTCCTGACTTCAGGCCTCTATTCGCTCTATTCACTGCGCCACCTAGCTTCCCTAATTCAGTTTAACTAACTCAGATTTCTCATATTTCAGTTTTACTGAGGGCTAAACTCAATCTCTGTAGTCACATTTATACAGATGGAGGGAAAGGGAGAGCAAAGTTCTCTGTGAGGAGAGAAATGTATGAGAAAATATGCCAAGAGGAACGTGAGTATTATATATTTGTATTGGCTTGTGGAAGAGCAAAGTGAGAAGAGAAGGGCAATAGGAAGACATATCTATGAAGCAGATGGTTCACAGTGGACATTAATAGGAAACAGCCTTGAATAGATTGTGGAGAACCTTGAAAGTCATTCTGAGTTGTTAGTTTTTCTCCCAAAGGCAATGGGGAGCCATTAAAGATAGATGAGCAAGAAAGTAACATGATGAGGCTATGTATTAGAAAATTTAGTCTAATAGCAGTATGGAAGATAAGTTGGAGTGGAGGAGAGAATGGAGATAAAGAGCCAAGCTAGGAAATCTGCAGTAATCTAGATGTAAAGTGGTATGTACCTAGATTAAAGTGATAGCAGTGGAATGAAAAAAGAATATCTGTGAGATATAGTTGAAAGTAGAAAGAATGGAACTTGGCAAGGGCTGCTAGGTGGTACAGTTGATAGAGAGCCAGACCTGGACTCAGGAAGACCTGAGTTCAAATCCAACTTCAGACTATCCTGGGTAAATCACTTAAGTCTATTTCCCACAGTTTCCTCATGTAAAATTACCTGGAGAAGGAAATGGCAAACCACTTTAGTATCTTTGCCAAGGAAACTCAAATGTGGTCACAGAGTCAGACATGACTGAACAACAACATTAGTGAATACAATAGTAGGAGAGAAAGGACTCAAAATGATTTTAAGTGTGTGATACTGAAGGAATGGTAGAGCCAATGGCAAAAACAATTTGATTTTGTACATGTTCATTTTGAGGTGACAGTGGGTCATCCAGATCAAAATGTATAGGAAAAGTAGTTAGAGGCATAAAATTAGGGCTTGGGAGAGATCACAAATGGGAATACTGACTAGGGTATTAGCCTAGAGGTAACAACTGAATGTATGAGAGTGATCCAGTTCTCTGAGAAAGTATTAAAAGAGAAAACAAGCAACGTGATTCTTTAAGAACACTCATAGATAGAGAAAGAAAGGAAGGGAAAGAAAAGTAAAGAAGGACACAGAGAAGAAACAGTCAAGGATGTAGAAAGAAAACCAAGAGAGCTCTAACCTTTCTTATTATCATACCTTTCATAGCCTTCTACACCAATCTTTAATTCTTCTGCTTGGCTTTGAAGCTTCTTGAAGACCTCATCCAACTTTATTTCCTACTGCTTGCTAAGACAAAGCATCCACTTCATCCCGCCTCCTCCAAGAAACCATGCTACTCTCCCCTCTATAGCTTTCTTTGTTATTCTGTTTTGTTTATTTGCTCAGCTAGAGTCTAAACTCTTTGAGGACCGAGATTATGTTTTCTTCTTCATGTCCCATAGTGTCTGATACAGAGACAGGCATATAAATATGTTTCCAGAAAGTTTTTGTTGAAGGAATGAACAAATGAATAAAAAAAAAAAAGCATGAAGTTCTTACTGTGCGCTGAGCACTTTGCTAAGAGCTCAGGATACAAATACATAAAAAGGTAGGCCCTGATCTTGAGAAGATGATATCTGTTATTGAAGAATTCAGTTATAGATCAGATGGAAAGCCCCAGGGATTGTTGGTGGGGAATGGAAAGGCAAATAGTTCATCTCATTTAGTGTCATTTTTGTTAAATTTTTTAAGATTATAAGTTGCATTATAGATCACAATGGGTATTAGCAGAGTGGGTTTTCTTACCCTGGAGTTCCCTATACTAATGAAATCACAGATACAGTCCTTGACTCCTTGCTTCTCTTTCTCTCTGTCTCTGTCTTTGTCTGCATATATAGTCTCCTTTGGATGTCTCCATTATTCTCCTACTTCTTCAACTTCTTTTTGTATTTTGTCTTCCCCCAATAGATTTTAAGCTTCTGGAGGAAAGAGGCTATTTGTCTTTCCCATATTTGTACATGCAGTGTTTAGCCTGGTATATATATATATATATATGACATTTAATAAATATTGATTGATTGACTGAATACACATACAAATATACCATCCTTTGTTTCTTCTTTCTAATTTTTTTTGTTATGACTACAGTTATCTCTTCCACATCATTACTTTCCCCATCCCAATTTTGATATATTATGGGCCAGCATAAGAAATTACACAGGAATATTTTGGGAGTTTCATGGAAGCCACAGATGTCACACAAAGGCCAGCAGACAATATGGAGCCTGTGACTAAATACTTAACCCAAATTTTACAACAAGGTATTGTAAACAACCCATAAAAGAAAAAGGAAAAATTCATATTTCTTCTCTGGTATTGCTCTATATTGTATATTGTATATTTATATACTTTTTATATAATACTCTATATTATATTACTTTATGTAATCTTTATATTACTCTATTTTAGAGGCAACTAGGTGGTACAGTGGATAGAGCTCTGGGCCTTGAGTCATAGAGACCTGAGTTTAAATTCTCAGACTGTTTAAGTGTGGGCAAGTCACTTAACCTCTGTTTGCATCAATTTCTTCAACTGTAAAATGTGTGTGAATGTAAACGCAAATATAAAATTTGTGTCTAGGTTTCCTCTTCTGTAAAATGGGGATAATGATAGTACCTACCCCAACTGAATTGTTACATGGATTCAATAAATTAACATATATAAAACACTATGCAAACCTTAAAATGCCACATTATTTTATGTTATCTTTGTATCCCTAGCACCTAGCATAGTGCCTGGAACATAGTAGGAGCTTAATAAATGTTTAATGATCAATTGAGTATTTATCATTCCACCCTTATCTGCATGGACCTCTTTAATGCACATAGGAAAAATAGAATTCCTGGTCTCAGAGCAGAGCAATGATTTCCATGTTAAAAACATTGAGAGTGAATTGAACAGCCCCATTTCTCCAGGTTACATCCTCCAGATTCCTTCCATTCATAGCACAGAGATCCATCACCTTAGAATATGTCACACACTCACCTCTGACTGAAATGGCATTTGCTTTCAGGTGTTCCAGCTCTAATCTCAGCACACTTAACTGAGCCTGAGAAACACCACCGGCACTTGACAAGATAGACACAACTGTGGATGGGCAGGGTTAAGAGCAAGTCTTCGAAATTATACACAGAGACCCTTTCTTGAAATCTGTGTCTAGTACACACTTGCTGTTTCTTTGTAAATTTCTCTGCAAGTTCTCAGTGAATTTTAATTCTGAAATCTTACATTTGTTTATGCTTCCTTCTGTGTTATTCTTTTTTTCTATTAAAAGGTTTAAAATATAAGCAAAATGAATGTGTTTAATAACACAGGGTTGCAATGCCTAATAAGAAATTCAAGTTCATCTTATTCGTTTCCAACCACTTGAAAAACAATGCAAGATAGGAATTTAAACTCTGAAAAGAAGGTAATTGAGGGGGGCCCTTTCAGGTTTTATTTTTTTGCTGTGAAGGTAAATTGCTTTGTGAGAGTATTAGAAGTGGCCTTTTGACAGTCAGATAGAACTGAAGTGAAAATTCCATTTTAGTCAAAGCTTGCTTCACATAGCATGCAATTTTCCTTCTCCCCCCAGTTTAAATTCAAGGCTTCTATAGTGATATCACACTCAATCAAAGCCGACAGGTTATTTCTATTAAAGTTTGGGGTTGAATGGAGACTAACTTGAATGGTGCATCCATTGCTAATATTTCATTCCCAAGGCAGAAGGCAATACCTTGGATGGAGTTAAGAAGATAAAATGTGGAATGTTGTTGAAATTGAAAAACTGCTTGTTAAGATAATTCAGCACATTTAAATAAAATCACAGTTCATTTTGGCAGCCTCCCGAATTACAGGTCTCCATAATTCCTATTGTGGCTTTTGCCAGCCAGCTCCTTCCTGAGGACCGTAATTATTGCTCTCCATAGGGTTCTGGCCCTTTGGGTGCCAAGCTAGAGGATAACCCTGATAGATGCTGCCAACATGCCAATTCCCTCTTATTGTAGTAAAGAAAAACACATTTTATTGGATAATCTCAGGAGGGGAAAAAAGCACGGGATGGTATATTCAAACATTTCTGCCTTTCCCAGACTTCAATTACCCTTTCAAACCTGTTCTATTTAATTGAGTGTAATAAAAGCTAATTCCTTTCACTCACATCTACTTCTGTGCAGCCACCGAGAGACCTCTGTGAGGTGGATATTATGAGGGAAACTATAGAGAAAATAATAATTAGTTGAGACACACATCTTTGGCCTTAACTAGTTCTTTTCTGGCCAAAAAACAAAGAACAGTTGAGTGAGTGAATAAAAGATGACTAATTTTCTTTTCCTTTCTAATGTTTTAATTGGTTGCAGCAACATGAGGCACTTTTAAGGGAATGGACTTGAAAGACAAGTCAGACTCAGAGAAAAAGAGCTACAAACAGTTTATTAACCAATCTGGACAGAATGAGGTTGTCATTGAATGTTTATTCATTCAGGAACTATTCAGTGAGAATTTCAGGATGCACATTGCGCTGAGCTACGCAGGCTGGGAGATGAAAAAGGAATCGATTAATTGATCAACAAGCACTTATTAAAGGCTTGACCAATCAATCAAAGATTTAGTAATCACCTACTCTATGCCAGGCACTGTGCTTATTGTGTGTCAGGGACCATGCTAGGCACTTGATAGAAAGAAAAGAAAAATCTCAGTCCTAAAGGAGATTACATTTTATCAGAGGAAAATAGCATGTATCATAGAAGTAGTCAGGGAATATATGCAAAATAAAGGTTAAAAACAGGGCCCTAATTTCTTAGAATTTATAATCTATTGGGCCATTTAAATAATTTCTATATGTGCACACACATGTACAGTACCCCAATAACAAATGAATGATGATATTAGTATGTGTTCCAGAGCCAAAAGAAGCGTAAACGGTAAAGGTTATCAGATATTCAGTGACAACCTCAAAAGTCAGTACTCTTTTCCCTGTCCCTTACTTTCTTCTAATAAAATTGCATTGATTCAGAAAAATGTTCTGAGACAACTGATCAACCCTCTCTGAACACTTCTCTAGCTTTAAAAGAAGCTTTGCCTTTTTGGGAAATACTTATATGGCAGGAAATGGAGGGCATGATGATTGGCTTAAATGGGCCTGAAGGAGGGAGAAGGATGTGGGATTCTAACCACCTAGAAGAGAGAGTAGTAGGTATCACCTGTCAGGTAAAAGCTAACTTTTGGGAATTGTACCCCCTTCCTTTCTCCCAGTCCCCTTATAGAGGTGCCCAAGAACCTACCCAAATTCTTCCCTGGATGCCTGGAGGGTTAGCACTCTCCCTACTCCATAGAGAACAAGCTCCTGTAATTGCCTAATCATCCTCTAACACATCATACCATCACCCATTCATCCCCATTTATAGCCATCACCCAGACCAGCTCCTAGAGATAAATTGCTGGCCTGGTCTGTGGCTGCAGTACCATCATATCAATTTTCTCTTCTATTGGAATTTGCTCACCTAATTTCATTGGTCCCAGGAACACAGTCATCTATCTGGGTTCATTGACTGGGCTAGATTTACACAGGTTATTTGAAAGATAAAGGTCAAATACAAACCAGACTGGTAGAACCACATTTATTAGCTGCATCTGCCCTCCTCCCTCATACCCCCTCGACTTTCAAAATCATCTGTGTCATCTGGAGCAGCAGGAGAGTAAATTAAATGTGGCAGAACATGAGAGCAGAGCCAACAGTAAACCCACAGATTAGTGATAGATGACAGAGAGTTCAACCTTATTAGCCTTTGAAAAACCACATTGCTCTGCCAAGTCTGTATCTAGAACCTTGTAATAGAGCAGGGCACTCGGACTGCCTGATTGCTGCTAGTTTTATTCAAGGGATAACAAAGAAATTAGATAGGGCCTGGAGAAGATGAAGTCCTTTCTCTATAGATGGCATTCCGAATTGAGTACTTATGAATTTCTTCCCATGCAATCTGCCTAGGGCAGGCCTAGAAGGAAAGGGTGGAAGTGTCAAAAAGGTAAATTTAAGCTCCATGTAAAGGAAAGCTTACTAATAATTAGAGCTCTCCATAAAGCAAATGGGCTGCCTCATGAGATAATGGATTTACCCTGCCTGGAAGTCTTCAAGTAAAAGCTTGATTACCACTTCTATTTAATATGATGGGGGCCAAGTAGCTTTCACAATGTTCTGATGGCACTCACCAGCTCCTAACTATGTTTGGGAAATTGATATAATGAAGCGGTAGCTTGGGTTGGAATATTGAGGTCTGTGGTTATATGAATAGGTAAATGAGAGTTAATGTTAAAGCTCCCTCATCCTTCTGTTCTGTGATACTTTTATGAATTCAATTAAATGTTTATTCTAACTATTTTTGGAGGCTTTAGTAATAAGGAAATTGTTGAGAGATCAGGAAGAAAGGGAGGAGTTTCCTTAACCAAGAGGGGATAGGGCTCTTGGATCTTTTTAGATAATTTAAAACAACCTTTAGAATACTCAGAGAAAAGGTACACTGCATGCATGCAAAAGATTATAGCCAAGAGAAGAGTAGCAGTCATTTCTTTGAAAAGCTCTGTGAAGCAACTGAAAATGAAGTGATTACCTTAAATTACCCAGTGATGCCTGGTGGTACACGGGTGGACTGAATGTGTGAATGACACCACATGCCCAAAGTGCTGAATTTCAGAGTTCACTAATTTACCCATTAATGTAGAACCAGTAAATGTTGTTGACAGGATTTGAACCCAGATTTTTAGACTCCAAATCTATTATTCTTTCTATCACGCCATATGGGAAAGATACCACACATTTTTGTCAGCCCTTAATACTTCTTAGTTGTACAATGTTAGAATGGGAAAGGACATTAAAGGTTGTCTAACCTAATCTACAGCATTTTTAATTAATTAATTAATTTTAATTTATCAACAATCACTTCCATAAGCTTTTGAGTTTTAAATTTTCTTCCCCTTCCTTCCCTCCTCCCTCCCCACGATGGAATGCAATCTGATGTAGGCTGTACATATACATTCTTATTAAACATATTTTCACATTAGTCATGTTGTAAGGAAGAATTAGAATCAATACGAAGAACCACAAGAAAGAAGAAACAAGAGCCACTAGTATGCTTCGATCTGCATTCCAATTCCAGAACTTCTTTCTCTGGATGTGGATAGCATTTTCCATCATGAGACTTGGGAAAAAGCATGGGTGTTTGGAGTTTTTTTTTTTTAGAGCATATTACTTATTAAATCAATCCATTGAGAAATATTTTCTGAGTGCCTACTATATGCAAAGAACTGCGCGTAATACGGAGTCCCAGCCTTCAGGACATTTACAGACTAGTAGAAGAAATGGGACATAAGAAATGTTTAATCCTCATTAATTAAGAGTAGGGGCATATAGGTAGTTCAGGGGCTAGAGCATTGGACTTGGAATTTGGAAAACCTGAGTTTCAATGCTGTATCATTGAATAGCTGGGCAAGTCACTTAACCTCTCTTTGCCTCACTTTTTTTTTGTCTGTAAAGTGGGATCATAATAGCAATAAGATAATGCATGTAGTGTTTTACAAACTAATGCACTATAGAGATGCTAGCTATTTTATTATAGCTATTATCATTTTTAAATAAAATAAATGCAAAATAAATCAGAGAAGAATATTGGACCATTAACTTAGAACTAGAAAAAACAGCAAAGGTCATCTAGTCTATCACCCTTATTTTACAAATGAGGAAACTGAAACCTAGGGAAGTTAAGCATCTTGCTCAGGGTCACACAGGAAGAGACAAGATTTAAAAAATATAAGATGGGTTTGAGGTGGAACTTCTTCACATCTAAGTGTAACTGGAGCTTTGCTTTGTGCATGCCCAGATGATCTAGCATGGAGGCCCCAACATGGAAGAGTTCAGGGAGCTATGGGAGAAAGCTTTCTGAGGCCCTTTAAAACATGGTTTGCAACAATCTGTTTCCAGTGATTGCATTGTTAGAATAAGCTTTATCTTTAAAACTATGCTACTGGGAAACCTTTCCCCCAGGGTCCAGAAAGGTGAAGGTCGTGTATACCCAAAGCATGGGTACCATGAACTGAGATAGGGAGAGAAAGGACTACCTTCCTCTCCCCTTTTTTTAAGGCCCATTTGCCCCAAGAAGTGGGCTTGCAGTTTGGTTTTTGTCTGCTTAATTTGTCTTTTTCAATTCTAGGTACAGATAGTAAAATACCCACGGGACCCAGGAACTCATGTCATGGTGATCTTGGAACCAAGATTCTATTCCTGATGTGCAGCCAGTCAGCCCATCAGGGAAACCCTGAGAAGCCAGAGCTCCCAGGACCTGAGCTCAGGGTAATGGTGCTGGGGGTTGGACTTGGAGTTTAGGAGACTATATCATATAGGATCTGAGCTAAAATGTGAACCTTATTCCCTTAGCCTCCCCAGGGCATGAGGTGGGCATTATGCTCCCCAGGTTTTGAAGGGATGTTTGTATATTTGTTCTTATTATATCTTTGAAGTTAATACTCCTTTGTAAAAGCTGGTCTGTTAAGTGGTTAAATGGAACTGGGGTGCACGGTACCTCCTACAATGGGGGAAACATGTTTGGGATGGGCTGGAGCCAGCGGCAGAGAGTCTAGATAAGTACAGATCATGGAGAACCCTGGGGCTGTGGTGAAATGTAACCTACAGTGGCCTTCAGACAATGGGGAAAGGGTTTGTGCCATTTTCTTGTTTGTTGTTGCAAGGTCTACCTTAATTGCTTAGCAAAATACAGAAGCAGCATGCAGTAAAGCAAGAAGAGGTCTAGCTCAGGAGTCAGAATACTTTGAGTCTTGTCTTGGCTTTCTCATTTACTAGTCATATGACTTTGGGCAAGTCACTTGAGTACTCTGAGCAGGAATTTCCTCATGTAATGGCAGTGATCATACGGTAATTGGTTAGAGCTGGGATGGACCTCAACAAACATCTACTAGACCTACTTCCTCATTTTATAGATGAGAAAACTGAGGTCCAGGGAGGCTGTTACTTGCCTAACCAAGCTTATACAGATGGCAAGCATTAGAAGACAAACCAAGGTTTGTCTGATTCCAGAGCCTGTGTTTTTTCCACTTTCCACTATACCTCTATGATAAATAATATTTGCCATATCATGCCTCCCTCACAAGACTGATTTGAGGATCACAACAGATAACGGATGTGAAAGTCTGCTTTGGAAATATAAGATGTTGTCCTGATTAATATTGCATTAGTGTCAGGGAAGGTTAGAGACTGGCTCCTGTCATCTCCTTATCCCTACATCAAAGCTGGTGGAAAATAAATTCTAAACAGTGCCCATAATTAATATGCAGCCACACATGGCACTAAATAGCCTTCCCAGAGTCTTCAGCCCTAACATGTCTTGGCAGTGCCATATTCAAAAGTAAACAACACAGATACCTAGCACATTTCCAAATTAAACTGAGGCTTCAATAAGGATCATTTTGGAGCACACCATGACACATAATTACCATCCTAATAGTAATTTGTGACTCACATGGAAATTTTAAGCACTGCACTGAGGAGTTTGTATAAAGTATCTTGGGAAACTTTGATAGACAGCATGGAAAGATTTTATTAGGAGAAAGGGGGGGAATGGGAGTTGGGGAAGGCATCATGTTGCCCTTTATAGTGTATAACATATGCATATGTATATCTATGTATACACACATATATATTATATATATTTAATTGATTTTTATATTATTTTATATTACTATATATATTATTGATTTTTTCCTACGAGGAATTCATCATAATCTCAGTCATTTAAACTCTGTTTAACCATGGTGCATTAAAACCAAAATGTCACAAAAATCTTATATTTTAGCAGAAATTCTTTCAGAGTGATTTATGTTCATAAGTTTCTTTTTGCAAATTTTTTTTTCTGATTCCCCAACAAAGTACAGTAAGTTGAGAAGAAAAAAACTGCTTTTTTTTTTTTAATACTCTAAATCACCGATGTGGGATTCTAGGACAGAGGAAACTGTGTCCATGTCAGGCATGCTTGAATTGTAGGTATTGAATGCTCAAGAAGGTAAATTCTTTCCTGGCTTGGACAAGGTTCTCTAAAGAGAGACAGAGGAGATATGATCAGGAGTGCTGTGAGGCTTGAATGAGATGTAAAACTTTTGCAAATATAAAGTACAAATGCCAGTTATTATTATTTGCCTCCAATAACGAGACCTTTAGTCTGATGATAGCTCCATTCCTCATGTGTTCTATTGAATTTCTGTGAGCTCAAGCCATATTTATTGAGTAATACAGTGATATGCAGGTAAATGTTTAACAACCAGGCTCTTCCTCATCCCCTGAAAAAGTACACAACATATTGTAAAGTTTTATCTGAATCATTAACATTTTCTAAAGTCGGAACAATCAAATAAACAACAAAACAAGCTTTGATTTGTAATCAGAATCTATTTCCAAGATGTAAATGTTCATGCTGAAGTTTTAACAATGGTGGTCTCACAAGCTGGTTAGAACAGGCTCCAGCACACCTCTTTATATGAAGCAATGAGGGAAAATAGGATTAAGATATAAGAAGAAGGAATGGAATTCAGAATTGGACAGAAGATAATTTGCACTTTCATTTTTTTAAAAATCTGAGTATGTTATAATTTCATTCTTTATAAGATGTAACAAATGCAAAAAAAATATAGTCAATATTTGTTTTTATGGTGCTTTGTGTATATATATGCATATATACATATACACACATGTATATATATATATATGTGTGTATGCATGTGTGTATATATACACATATACATACACATACACAAATAAACACACACATATATACATATGTATACGTGTGTGTGTGTGTGTGTGTGTGTGTGTGTGTATGTGTGTGTGTGCGTGTTTTAGTCCCTTTGCCCAGCCTTGTCCCTCAAATTCCTATTCTCCTTTAAGGTTCAACTAAAGCACCATCTTCTCTGAGTGTTTTTTTTTTTTTGTTATCCACTCCATCCCCATCCCCACCCACTTTATTTTGTATACATTTTTTATTTGCCAATCTGCATACATTGATGGGATCATAGATAAAGAGTTGAAAGGGACCTTAGAAACCATCTAGTTATCCCCTGCCTCTTCCCCAACATTTTACTGAGGCACAGAAGGACTGGGTCATTTGTCTGGGGATATACAACTAGTAAGTGTCTGAAGCCAGATTTGACTCTAAATATCCTTCTGACTCTAAATCCAGTAGTCTTTCCACTATGCCATATTGCCTCCTTTGAGGATAATTTAATCTTCTTGAAGGCATAGGCTGTTTCATTTGGGTCTTTCTATCTCTAGAACTTAGCACAGTGATGTCCACATGTTAGGTAGTTCATTAAGCGCTCACTGAATTGCCTTGAATTTCATGAATACTATGTATTGAATGCTATGTATTGTTATAGGAAAATAAACTCTAAGCTCCAAATAAACTTTAAGAGCACAGCTCATTTATAAAGTGTTGCCTACTGCCTATGTATTGGAAAGAGCTCTGGACTGGGGAGGGGGTGGTGGTAAAAGTTGTGAGTTGATACAGGAAATGAGATTTGAATTCTAGTCCTGGTATTTCTGCTAACTTACTTGTTCCTTTATGAAATGCTCCCTAACGACTTCAGCCCACACTAATCCTTTTCTTCTCTGAACTCTGATACACTTAACAGACTGTGTGGTGCATGTTATCACTGGGTTATTATTCTGTATGCATGAAAATTTGTAAATTCTACTGGCATGACCTTCAAGAATTGAGGGGCACCTCTTCAACACTGCTATAGTGGATTCTGAACCAGTAAAGTCCTACTTCTGACACTTACTAGCTCTGTGGCCCAGATATCACCCAACTTCTCTGTACCTTGGTTACCTTATCTTTGAGATGAGAGAGTTGGATTAGATTCCTTTAAGGCTTCTTTGAGATCTAAATCTAGGATCCCATGATCTTATAATCCTATGGCTACAGTGGAAGAATAATGATAGAATACAACCAAATCTCTTCTACTTACCTCAGAGAAGCTTTATGAAGATAAAATAAATTATCAGTGTAAGAATGCTTTGAAAAATATGAGGTATAAATAGCATTATGACTCTAGGTATGACTATAAGTTAAAAATCACTATGACTATATATGATTATCCTTATGATGTTTATTTTTAGATGCATTGTTAAAAAAAACTTATGCAACATATGTATTATTTGGCAAAGCAAATGTGGGAATTGAAGAACATTTGAGTAAAGATTGGTAAAAAAAATTACAAATGTATTTAATAGACCTGGATTCCATTAGAAATGCAATGTAAATATGATGACAAGAATATTTAGAGATACTGATTTATGGAATACCAAACCCAGACTTCTGATTCTGAGGTCAATTTTTTTTCCACTGCAGCACACTGCCTTAATATATATTAGTTTATCATATTAATTTGTCTCTAGCAGGATGCCGAGGGGAAAGAAACCTATGGCAAGTAAGTTTTTTTTTTTTTTTTTATGATGGAGAAAGGCATACTTGTGTTTGAGTCTTCTTGTACTTAGCAATTTGGTGATTATAGGAAAGACATCTTACCTCTTAGCATACCAGTTCCCCCATCTGTCAAATAGAAGTAATAATACCTGAAGTATTTGTATCAGAGGGTTGTTATGAGTCTCAAAATGAAATAAATAATTTTGCAAACTTTAAACTTATTTTCCAACAAGTGAAAAGGCAATACTTCTTAAGATTTTCCCAAACACTGATCAGTCAAATGATATTTTTTGAACATCAATGTATAAAGCCCTGTGTTTGATGCCATGGAGGACACAAAGATGAATGTCACAATCAGGTATCGGGATTACAGTCTTGATGGGGATACAGGGCTTGTGTGTCTGTGTATGTATACAACTTGTATTTTAAATATATGTATGTTTATATGTATATATATATGTATATACATATACATATACATAGATAGATAGATAGATAGATAGATAGATAGATAGATAGATAGATATAGATATAGATATATACACATACACACACACACACAGTAATAATACAATTCAGCTCATGGCAAATATTCAGCAGGTGGTACAGACGATGAGTGCCAAAGGTATTTAGAGGAGATGAATGTGGGCTAGGGTGGTGAATAAGGGTTTCATGGAGCAGGCAGAATTGATCTGGGTCTTAAAATACATGAATGAGAGTACATAGGAAAGGAGGAGAATAGGTCTGAGAGAATTTCAGGCACTGGAGAGTCTGGTGAGTACAGGCTGGTGAACACAGAAATGAGAAAGCTATGTGCAGGTGATCCTAAGCAGACTATTCTAGGTGTAACACAGATTCTTTGTAAGGATGCTGTCAGAGGCAGCTAATGCCAGCATCCTCTTATTTCAATTTCATTGTTTTGATGAAAAGAGGCACTTGCAAATCAGTGAACGTTTAACAAAGAAGGTTTACTTTGCCTAACACAGTAAAGATGTGCAACAAAGATACAGTGTCATTTAGTTCCTCTGGAGGCAATCCCCCTTGTCATAAGGAAACATATTTGATCAACAAGGCAGGGTAAGGCTGCTGGAGGAGACTCCAGAAATCCACCAATTTTAAGGAAACTAGATTCTATCTGGTATGTTTTGCCCTTAGAGGACCAGGAAGCTCTTTCAGAGAAGCCAGGACCAATCAAGTCTTAGGGACAGCTTAATCCTAGGCCTACTCATGTTGACTGAGCGTTAGAGGGATGAATGTCAGGAAGGAGAAGCTGATGATACAGGACAATAGGTTCCTTGGAGTGTAGCTTTGTCTTCTTTCAGGTAAAGCCTCCCTGTACTGTGAGTGGGAGGAAACTGTAGCAGGGAACCCACCGATTCAATCTCAGATGTATTAGCACATGTTGAAATGAAAAAGTAGGCAAAACTGTGGCCTTTGAATGCTAAAATATTGTTGTCTATGTTATGTTATATATTCATGGTACAAGACTTAGTTACTAGGCTGTGCTGTCATAACGACTTCCATTCAATTCAGTTTAGCAAGCACCTGCTTTTTATTAAGCACCTGCTTTATGCACTTATCTTGGTGACTGCCACATAGTAGGAACTTAAAAATGTTTATTGATTGACTGATTATGTGCAAGATGCTCAGTAGGTGCCAGGCATTATGCTACACTTGCAATCTAATGGGGTAGACAAGACACAAACAGGGAGAGGGAGAGGTTACCCTTCTTGGGGCATGATGAAAGTGTTACAACTGGATGAGCAATGATCAGAGAATCCCCTGTGTGCCCTCCTTAAATGCTGGAGGATCTAGGAAGAGCTCCCACATGCCTACCCTCCCACCCTCTCCAAACAGGGAGGGAGGGGCATTAGGCACAGGGGCTGCTGAGGAAGAGTGAATTTTAGAATTCATGTATAGAATAATGAGTTTTGGGAGATGATGGCGATGATGAAGTAGAACAAAACAGTTGGGTGAAAAATGAGTGTAGTGAATACAGGCCTAGTCTTGGTGTTAGGAAAGCCTGGGTTCAAGCCCTGTCTCTGAAATGTACTATGACTAGGGTTGGCACTTTAAAAATTTGCATATCTGTATACATATAGGTTTCTTCTAGTAGAAGCTGTTTCTTTTTTTTAATCTACTTATCTATTTATTTATTTATTTATGTTTTTAATTAATGTATTTTGATTTATCAACAATCACTTCCATATGCTTTTAAGTTTAAAAATTTTTCTCCCCCTCCCTCTCCCCTACTGTCCCCAAGATGGTGTATAATCTGATATAGGCTGTACATATACATTCCTACCAAACATATTTTCACATTAGTCATGTTGTAAGGAATAATTAGAACCAATAGGAGGAACCACCAGAAAGAGGATATAAAACTCAACAGAAGAAAAAAAATAGCAAATAGTATAAGAAGCTAAGTTCCTTGAGGACTGGCCTATTAATTTTGGGTTTTTTTTCTGTAACTTAAGAGCTTAGCACAGGGAGCTACAGAGAATAAGTGCTTACAAAGTATTTGAGGAATAAATGAAAGAATGAATTTAACCTTTCAGTGCCCCAAGCAACTCTCTAACACATAAGTTACAGTCAAATGAATTATCTGCTTTAGTGGAGCTTGATTAGAGTTCTACATACTCATGTTTGTGGGCTAGATAAACATACACACACACACATACACACAGTAGGCTGGTTGAGGCATATTAAATTTTGTGGCCATGCAGACTCCCAAAAATATCAATTAAACTATAGAGGGATTACAATCTGTATGAGTAGAAAGTGTGTCCACATTGACAAAAATCACACATCTTTGATGTATCCAAGAGCATTCCACTTTGATGGACTTGTGATTTTGTCATTGTGTATACTCATTCCTTTCACAGGTGGCAGAACACAACCCATAGCTACTAAGATCAATAATAATGTTATTTGTAACATGAATGCCAGCTATTATTTGTCAGGGACTTTGGTGCCCCAAGGTGCTTTCCATCTATTACCTCATTTGATTCTTATAATAGCCCTTTGAGTTACATAAATCGTGAATTATCACCCCCCATTTTATATGGGAACAAAACTAAGCAAAGTTAAGTGGTCTGATAGGCAGCGACTGCAGGGCAAGATTCCTCAGCATAGGACTCTTTACTGTGGATCACAATATTTCACATTAAGCACAGACAAGTACTTCCCCTCCTCCCCCCAAGAAGCAAAAAGGAATCACTAATCCCAATACATCCCACTGAAACTCCTGTCTCCCAATGTCTAATCTCTAAAGTTTACCCAGTTCATTTATGTTCAATTTTAAATTAGCCACCTAGTGTGCAAATGAGGGGATTAGTTTACATTTATACACAAATTAGCAACCTAGTTCATGCAACTTCATCTCCAAACACAAATTACAGGCTGTGTGTGGCAGTCTGCATTATTTTCTTAATGGTTTTTCTTTTCCTTTTAGCTTTCTACTGACAACAGTGGCTTGTCACAACAATATAGAGAAGCTTTGACAATTAAATAAGTGGGAATACCAGTAAGAGGCAAATACCGATTTATCTAGTAATCCTTGGTGTTCATCCTTGCTGCTTCCAGGCAGAAACAAACTTAAAAAAAGTAATCTCTAACAAATTGACCCACAAGTCAATGCTCAGGACTGGCTTCAGAAGCAAATTGCAGATCTGTGTTATAACAATAAGAGGGAATCATGGAAGAAGGGATATACAGGCCTGAAGACGTTTGGTTGGAAAAATAGAGGGATCATTCATATATTAGATATTGAGTGCCTCTGCCAGAGAAATAATGTAGCCCAGGAGTTTTAGCATTAAATAATGAGTTAGCAGAACTAGTTTCTATTGGTAATTCTGTCATTGTATTGATATGTGGCAATGGGTAATTAATGTGTCTTAGAACCATAAGCCACAGAATATTTGAGCAAGAAGGAATAATCAGGATTCAATATAAGTCAGCTAAATGATGCAGTGAATTAAGTGCTAGATTTGAAATCTGGAAGACCCAAGTTAAAATCTTGCTTCAGACATTTATGAGTTAAATGACCCTAGGTAACTCATTTACCTTCTATTTGTCTAAGTTTCCTTAGATATAAAATGGGGATGATAAAAGCGTCTACCTCCCAGGGTTGTTATGAGGATAAAATGAGATAATATTTATAAAATTGTCTTACAAACCTTAAAGTGCTATAAAATAGCATTTATTACAATATATTATATGTACCTAAATATTAGATTAATACAGTTATATATTCCATATAATTTTAGCTCTTTATTATAATACTTATATGTTTATATATACATATACATACATATATATTATATTAATACATAGCTACATATTACATACAGGTTATTATGATTAGCCATCATTCAACAAACATTTACTAAGTGCTGAAGTGGATAGAGTGCTGGTCCTGGAGTCAGGAAGACTCACCTTCAGGAGTTCAAATCTGGACCCAGACACTTACTTGCTATGTGACCCTAGGCAAGTCACTCAACTCTGTTTACCTTAGTTTTCTCATCAGTAACATGAGCTGGAGAAAGATATGAGAAACCACTCCAGCATTTTTGCCAAGAAGATCCAAATTTGGATCACAAAGAGTCAGACACTGAAAGGGGAAAGGGGTGGGGGGAAAGAACAAAGTAAAAACTGCATAATAGAAAACAAAAGAAAATTTGCAAGGAAGCAAAGAAAAGATGGACAGCTTGTTACACAATGTGTAGTATTTATTATATAGGTTTTCTTGAAATAGAAAATTTTTGCTGTATGTTTTGAATCCTCTCTCACATTCTGCTGTGCATATGGCAATGTTTTTCTTTTCTTTTCTTATTTTGTATTTAAATTTTAGTATTTAAGTTTGTTTCTTTTTCTTTTTTGTTGTGTATTTGTTTTAGCATTTAAGTTTAAAATAAATTAAAAAAAAGTCAGACATCACTAGAAAATGACTGAACACCATCACCACCACCAATTTTTAAGGCATTATACAGAGCATATAAAACAAGGGTTCTTAACCTTTTTTTTCTTTGATCCCTCTTTCAATCTGGTGAAACTCTTGGATGCCATTGCAGAATAATGAATTCATCCCCAACACTTAGCACAGTACCTGGCACATATTAGGTGCTTAATAAATGTTTATTGCTTAATCGATGTATTAATAACATTTTTAAATACATAAAATAAAATACCTGGTATTACAAAGTATTAGAATTATATTGAAATACAATTATCAAAATATTTTTGAAGGTGATATAGAAATAAATGTTTGTGTGTGTGCTTATTGATGCATTAAATTATGAGACAATACATTTTAAATTTAGGCAAATTAAAGTTTAATTTTATTTTTTGAATTACATATTAAAATTGTTGTTGTTCATGTTCATAACTGAAGGAAAACAAAATTTCAGTTAGAAATTAGTGAAAATAAAAGTGTAGCCTTTTCCCCTTCCAAGTTGCCCTATGCCTTAAACACTATTTTAGGTTAAGAAGGTCTTATCTAGAAGCATAGTGTCATGGATTTAGAACACAACCCAAGCTCAAAGCTTGAACCTGGGCCCTAATTAGGGTTCTTTTCACTACACCTTGTGATCTACCTCCCCCTTTGTAATTGCTTTCATTAAGATGCAACAAATGTAGCCCCAATGCAAACAGGTTGGGATCACACTTATTTGGGCACCACAGTAGCTGGCACAGTTTGCTGAGGACAGAATAGGAGCTCGTTAAGTATTTGCTGATTTACTCATTCATTGAAGAAGTTCATTTCACTGAATATGTCAAAAAATTGAAAGGCATGATGGATGAATGCACAAATACCTGCACATCATATCTGTAATAGGAGTGTTTAGGTCTGCATTATAAGTTTCTGGAGTCATAAGGAACATACTAAAAATGGATTAAGGCAACGACAATTTGCTAACTCTCATCCTTGAAATGGATACACAAAAGGAAAATGAGAGATGAGCAAGAGAGAAACTTGGGCTTGACTACTTTGTAAAGGACGTATTCTTTGAATTTATTTGGGCAAAACTCTTATAAATTTCAACATTTATATATTAATTCAGATTGTATTTTCTCCCAGGTGGTCAAAATATATGAATTTTTCAAGCTAAATTTTGGATCTTAATTACCAAATACATACTCACTGATGTTCAATTCCTTTTAGGCCTTTGTCTTTAAAAATGTTGGTGCTTTAAATTCTGAAGGTCACAGTAATCAGACAGTGTAACCTCAGGTTTTGTGATGAATTCTTCAGTCTCTTCAAGCTAGGCCTTGCTGGTTAGTGTTCCAGATTTTGCCCCACTCAGAACTCTCCAGGGTTCTGAACCATTCTCCCAGCCAGGTCTCCCTGTTCTCTTGCTTTTCTTCACACTGTAAACTTACACAGCTGTACTCTGCCACTGTTGCTTCTGACTGAGCTGGCTTGTATTTTTACTGTGTTTACACTACGTTATTCCTATCCATTGATTACCCAGGTTGCCTTCTCATTGGCGGTGAATGTGGTCCTGTCATTCCGCTCCAAAACAGGACAAGTTCATTATTTGAAATGAATTCCAATCTCCACCCCTCCCCAGCCCCCACTCCACAGTAGAAAGTTTTCCACCCACAGAGAGATTAAGGCATCTGAGCTAGTGGTTTCTGAAGAGCTGATGACTATGGTTTTATTTATGTTCCCTAAGAAAAGATAACTGGGGTTTTCAAAAATTGTCAAAGGCTCAGAGATAAAGATCAGATAATCAATTGAAAATTATAGCACTCAGTCAAGTTACATTAGTCAGCAATCTTCATCCCTCTAGATATACAAACTCATCTATCATCTTGGGAGCATTCAAATTTGCTTAAAGACTGAGTATGAAGCAAAGACTTCAGCTAAAGCACAGATCTAAAGTTTTTCCAATTCTAGGCCAATTATGCCAAAATTAATTCACTTCAAGATAATTCTCCTAAAATAATTAACTATAGTTTCAGACATCACTGCATAAACTTCTGAATCTGTGCAGTCATGAGGCATGTGAAGAGATGCCTTGAGAATTATATGAGGACATTCTGAGACAACACTGATAGTTGCTTTAGTTGTTGTTCCTACTCTGTATATGATAATACTGTTGTAATTTGTCTGCAGGGATAGAGGAAAGCACATACTTCTTTGTAGACGTCTTTTGTAGTAGAAGGCAAACAGGTCAGTGGCAGAAATAATGTATTGAATGAATGAAAGATATGATTTCCAATGCAGAGCATGAGCTGTAAGGGAGACAAATGCTCTTGTGAGCCTCCAGGATGAATACAATCGCCTAGGTAATGTTGCTCACATAAAAACAGAATTCATAATTACAACTTTGTGATTTTGTGATAAGCCCTTGTGATATACCCAAGTATGTCCTATCTTCCCCTCAAGCTGAAGGTGTTCGGGCTGCTGAGGTACAGCTCCCTGGAGTATCCAACATGAAATGAAGAATATCAAGAGTTCATGCTGACTAGAAGAATAGAATGAATTCAATTTAAAAAAGTATTTACTCTTTTCTTACTATGTGACAGGTAAGGGGGAAAGAGGGAGGGGTTAGAAGATCGCAGATTTTTGATCTGAGGTTTAGTCCAACCCCTCTCTTTACGGATGAGAGAACTGAGGCAGAGAGCTTAACTGACTTGCCCAAGATTACACACATGGTAAGTGACAGGGCTGGAGCCATTCTTAGGCAATTCAGAACATGAAAATGATTATGCCACTTCAAAACATGTGGATACTGCAAACGTCAAGGTTTGGGTGGCACCTTTTAGATTACTCTGCTGATGTCTGGCCAGCTGTAAACAACTTATAAATTGGAAGAAAAGGAGCCAAAAGCTTCTGTTATACATAGTTTAGGCAAACAAATGACAGCAGCTTATATTTGCCAGTTGAAGAAGGTGAGGTTTTTGGAACTCAAGTGGTCACATATTCATTGTCAGTCAGTCAAGTAATTAATCGTCAAGTATTTAAGTTCCTATTCTGAGCCAAGCACTGGCTAAGTTGGCTAATTATAACCAGCTTTGAAATATTAACAGTATCAACTTTTAGAATTGAATTTCCAATAATAACTCCCTAAGGATGCTTCTTTCATTCTGCCAATACATTTGGAGAATGACAATATTATTAGTTACATGATATTGTCAAAAGGACACTGAGTTTTATGTCAGAAAATTTTGGTTCCGACCTGGCACATGCTACTTCTGACCTATGTAATGTTTAGCAAGTCACTAGACCACTCTGGACCATAGTTTCCTAATCTGAAAAGGAAGGAGCTAAGTTAGATGCCCTCTGAAGTCCATTATAGCTCTAAATCTATAATCCTATGATCCTAGGACTCCTTGGTTTGTAAGTGCTAGTTTCTCTTCCTTAAATAATTTCATAAGAACATTATCTTTTTAATTGTTGTATTCTCTGTCCTCTTTTCCCTTCACATAAGTTTCAAGATAGCAGGGATTTGTTTTCCTTAAGTTTTGCTTCTCCAGTGCCTAGAATAAAGGCTTGAACAAAATAAGTACATAATAAATGCTTGTAACATTCAAACTTTCTTCCTGCTTTCTTTCATCCATTTTTACTACCAAACAGCATGACTTGCTACTGTCAGCCATCCCCATGACAATCACGTATTACCATAAATACAACTGTAGTGGACACATGGATTAGTCATACAAACTCTCCCTAATTTGGATTTGAGGACACATGGATTGGTCACACAAGCTTTCCTAATTTTCCCCTCAGCACTATTTGCATATGATATGTAAAACTGTTATGATGTTAACAAAAATGGCATTGGAGAATGGTATTGTATATTCTAGTTGTTGGTATTTATAAGCCTCCAAAAGCATATTGATATCTGCTAGAAAGAGCATCGTTTGGCAGAAGCCACTTTTACTTCAAAAGAAATGGTGAGAAGATGTGGAAATTCAATTAAAAAAATGAGCCCCTATTAAGTACCTATCATGTACCAAGCACTGTGCTGACACAGAAATAAAACTACCCCTGGTCTCAAGGGGTTTCCATTCTACACTATTTTTTTTACTGGAAAACCTAAAAAGTGTTGTCTGCTGGTAGAGTTCACTGTAAATCGGTGTGATTAATATGTGACATGTTCTCAAACATTAGGTCCTGATATGTATTTACTCATATTACGTATTACTTTATAATTTCAATGTCACAAAAAATGAAAAGCAACTTTAATATAATTCCCTTCAACCAACAAAACTCCTTACCTTTGGTATCCAAAGGAATATATGTCACTAGTAGCAATGGATATAAGTATACTTTACTTTGTTTAAAAGTAGTAGTAATTCCTCTATTAAAATTTTACTTTGATACCTCATATGGTTTTGATCCTGATTGTTAAAAGTTATTCCAGAATGCTGCAAATGGAAAAAAGATATATTAGTATGGATCTGCTGACAGACTATGTATACCTGTCATTCTAGTACTAGCCTACTAAATTGTGGATAGTCTAATCACCAGGTTGACCATCAAATAATGGGTTGTTTTGTTTGTTTCACAAAAACTTGAAAGTATCTTTTAAGGTGTGCAGGGATTGCTATCCATATCAGCAGAAGATGACACAGTGACAAAATTACAGTTCATGAGAATATAGTGGTGCCAAAAAAAGAATAATTCATGTTTATAATGCAATGGTTCCAAAGATTTTTCTTCAGCACACCTCAGTGAGGTAGGAAGGATTAATATAATTATATCCATTTATGTATGAAGAAATAGATGCTCAAAAGTGATGAGTGACTTCCTGGCAGTACAGAGCTAATATCTTTGGCAGAAAGAGACTCCAACCTGTCCTCTGCTTCCCCACCTGCTACTCTTCCTACTACTATATGCTGCTGCAGGTCAATAAATAAATCAGTAAGTTGTAAAAGGATAGGTAATCTTCCCCCCTCAAAAAAAAAAATGAACAAGGGAACTGAAGTAATCCTGGTATATGAAAAGCTGTCAATTTGATAAATGTTTTTGATTAGACAGATGGAATTTGGATTTAAGTATCCTTAGATGAATTGGCTAAAAAGTCCTTTAGGGCAAGAAAAAAGCAAATAAATAATACAAAATAAACACAATAAAAATTAAGAAAAAAAACCTTTCATACTCCAAATGTTTTGAAAATGCTTAATAGGGTGAGGCAAGTGGATCATTAGATAAAATACTGCTAGATGAATTGCCCACTTACCATTTTGACTATATGATACTACACATCTGGATTAAAATTGAAAAATAAATCATCTGCATATTTAATCTATAAAGTATTTGACAACACAATTCATTACAACATATTTCCTGAACTCCAGTTCCATAATATTGCTTGACATTTCAACCTAGATGACCTATTAACACCTCAACTTCAACATATCCCTCTTTCATCCTTTCTTATTCACCAGCCACACATTTACCAACTTCTTTTGGCTCTTAATAATGAAACACACCAAACGCTTTTAGTAATGAAATATACAACTATAAGCTACATGAGAATGGTAATCATATTTTATTTAAACTCTGTAATTTCCTCAGTGTCTAGCACAATGCTTTATAAGTAGTAGGCACTTAATAAATATTTGTTATATCAAACTGAAATTAATTAAATGGCACCACCATTCCCATAATCAATGCTTCAGTAGATCTGTGATTCTACTGATGTGGGTACTTCTTCCAAAGGTGCCTATCATAAGTCACACCCTCTTTCTCATCCTGTTTGACTCTCATCCATGTCTTCCCATCAGTACTCCATAGAGAATCTACACAATACTTTGGTACCCTTCCTTTATGTCTCTTGACATTATGTGGGTGCCAGCACAGCACAAGAGCTGTACATATTATTGCTTGCTCTCTTTAGATGACTTACTCATCTTCCTTTCCAGTCATTCATATCTTTGGTGATATCTTTAATAGCATTGTTTTGGGCATATCTACTAGTCTGTAATCTAATATGGCTCACTATTTATAGAGATGAAAATTTAACTAGTAGGATGACCAAGTATGGGAATAGCAGCAGGGGAGGAACAAAGGTAAAGGACTGGTAAAAGAGAAATGATGTACTCTATTTGGACCCACTGTATCTCCCTCCATTACTCTTTGGGTGACCATAATTTTGGATGCCTCAGAAATCATGGCCCTCCATGATCCACAACTATATAGCACAACATGAAAAATGCTAGTGGAAAAAAAAATCAAGCTGTTTTCTCTCTTCCTCAGGGAGAAGTTTGCACATATTCAAACTTCTTACACCTATAAAGTACTATTTTCCCTATAGTTTCCCTACACCACACACTTCAACATATCCCTCTTTTCTCCTCCCTTATTCACCAACCACTCATTCACCAACTTCTCTTGGATGTCCTATTAATAGTGAAACACACCAGACTCCTTTTAATAGTGATATACAGAAGATGGCATGCTACATGAGGGCAACAACTAAATTTTATCTAAACTTTATAAATTGTAAATGACATCCATCCAATTTTTCAAATGAAATCCAACCTTCTTTCTTCATCCCAGTCAATTCAGAGACGGTTTACTATTTGTCAACAGTGTCTGTCTCATAAATTATTTGAGGTCAGATGCCCTTTTATTTTTGTCTTTGTAACCCAAACCCTTAACATGGTGGTAAGCACATAAATATTTACTTCATGTGGGCCATCTTCATGGACTAGCTCTCTAGCTGTAAATTGTAGTCTGGAAAATAGCCATTCTTTATCCATGTTTAAATTTTTTTAACTAGTGAGAATAGTTAGACCAAACTCTTTTAAGTCATCATTCATTCATTCATTCATTCATTCATGTATTTGTTTATTTAGCGAGGCCATCAGGGTTAAGTGACTTGTCCAAGGTCACACAGCTAGTACATATCACATGTTTGAGGCTGGATTTGAACTCAGGTCCTCCTGACTCTAGGGCTGGTGCTCTATCAACTGTGCCACCTAGCTGCCCCCTTTTAAGTCATTATTGACTTCATATAAGAGCGTCTGCAATATTCTTGGCTTCATATTTGTAATTCCTTTGCTCTTGAAACTTCCCAGTCAGCCCATGATCCAGGCTGCCTGCCTAAACTTCTGTCTTCATCCTGGAGTTTTCTTTCTTTTTTTTCTCTCAATCCTGAGACACACTTTTGCTTAGTCCTCCTATGTTTTCCTTTGCATTGCAAGGTTATAGCAGTGACCTTAGCCAACATCCTCAGGTGATAGACAATCTCCTTAGATAATTATAGGAGCTAAAGTTCCTCTGATCATGTAACTTCTGCCTTCCATCCTCTGCTGCTCAGGCACAACATATTCCCTGAGAGAAGGTATTGAGAGGCCAGACATCTTCTATCTGGCCAATGGAATTCTCCCTGCACAGGGGCTTTACAACTTCATGATACCACCTCTTAACCAGCTCTCTCAGGTAAGAAGAGGAGGCAAAGTTCCTCTAACTATGGTGCATCATGCTTTCTATCTCCTGCTGGGCTGGCACAGCATGTCCCCTGAGGGAAAGCAACAAGGAGCTAGCTGGATGTTTTCCATCTGCCTCCAAATAAGACATATCTATGCCAGCACAAGGCAACTTCTTCTTCCTGCTTCCAGCTTTATCTCTCAAGCAAGATGCAGAGAACCTTTGATGCAAAGAAGAGTAACTTTTCCTTGTATCTCAGGCATTCCATCTCTATTTCAACTGTCCCTTGATGGAAGAGGAAAAGGAAAGTTGGTCAGGAACAGGACTTCTTTCCTGTTGTGCATATATGACTTTTATCTACTGTTGGACCCTTTTCCTATCTAATCTTTAACCTTCACAGGGAAGAGGAATAGTGAAGCAGGGCCTCCCATGTCACCATCTGACTGACCATGTGTGTCTCATCTCTTACTGCTTTTGCCTATAGCTGGATTTCCAACCCCCTTTGGGAAGAGTAGTGCTGCCCTCCACTCAATAATAAACATTCTCACATCTGGTCACATACCTCATACCCCAGTGATGTGTGAAGGCTATTTAAAATCACTTTATATCATCATCCAATCCCCTTTCTCCATGTTGCATTATTTAATTCCTTATTCCCATCCTCCTCATCCCCCCCACCCCAAAGCTTCTACTATACAGTACCTGACCCTTCTACTGTGCCCTGTGGAATGCTTTTCATAGGCAGAAATTTCCCTTTATCCTAATTTTTTTCATCTTCTACTCTTTCCATCTACTAGCTATTACTGAAACCTTGTCCTCCAGATGACACAGAGTTCCTGGGCACCCTTTCAAGTACTGGCTGCCCCTTCACTTGTTCTTGTTGGCTCACTGATCAAAGTAGGAGAGTTGAACTATTCTTTACTCATGATTTCCAGTTCCAGGTTCTTTCCATAACTCTATCACTCAGTAACCTCTCCACTTTTGACATTCATACTATTCACATCTACCACCTAATCAAAACCCTGGTAGCTATTATCTATAGACCTCCAGGTCACTCTCTTTCCTTCTCCAATGAGTTAAGTATGTAGCTCACAATTTTTCTCTCCTCCCCAGCTACTGCCCTCATAGATACATACACATACATATACATACATACATATATACATACATACTATTACAGCCACTCTCTCCTGTTTTCCCCATCTTGACCCCTTGCTGAACCAATTCAACTCTATACTGTCTTTCTTGCTTTAATTACTAGCCTCCTTATCATTTTTCTGATTGCTGCCTGCCAAAACTTAGCCTTGAATCACTCTCACTATTTGCCACGTTTACTCTTATACATGTCCTAAAGAATCAAGGTAGAGAAAATTATATATTCTTCTGACTTAGACAACTACAAATTTTTTGTTATATAATCTCAACTGGGTCCTCACTGCTATTAGGCAATAACTTCATACCTGCCTTATTAAATCACTATCCCACTCTCCACAGACGCTCTTCCAAATCTTCTCATCATTCCTCACACGCTCTATGGCTCCCTCTCCCATCAGAAGCTTGCTTTATATTTTACAGAAAAAAAAAAAAACCTGAGCCCACTCACCATGAGTTTCTTGTATCTCCCCTCTTCTTTATTTCTCATCATTCATATGCCTTCTGCCACTTTCTCCACCTTCACCCCTGCCTCACATGATGATGAAGCTTTTTCCTCATCAAAACCTCTGCATCCACAATTGATCTTACTCTATCCCATCTCCAAATTGACTCTTTGGTTATCCTTACTTTATTGCTTATTTTAGATCTTTCTCTTTATATTGGCTCACTTCCTACTCCCTACAAACATGGCCATGTCTCTCTATCCTAAAAAAAATTTCTCACTTGATTCTTCCATCCCCATTATCATCTTATATCTCTTCTGCTCTTTGTAGCTAAACTCTAAAAGGCCATTTACAATAGGTGCCTCTACTTTCTTTCTTCTCACTCTCTTCTTAATCCCTTACAATCTGGCTTCTGACCTTATCATTCCAAAGAAACTGCTCCCTCCAGAATTATCAATGATCTCTTAATTGCCAAATGCAATGGCCTTTTCTCAATCCTTCTTTTTGTCCTCTCTGAAGCTTCTGACACTGTTGATCGCCTTGTCCTCTTTGATATTCTCTTCTCTCTAGGTTTTTGGGACACTGTTCTCTCCTGATTCTCCTTTCCATCTGACCACTCCTTTTTAGTCTCGTTTCCTGGGTCCTCATCTAGATCATGCCCTCTAAATATAGGCATCCCTCAGGGTTCTGCCATGGAACCTCTTCTCTTCTCCTTCTGTAATATCTCACTTGGGAATCTCATCAGTTCCCACGGATTTAATTACCATCTCTACTCTGATGATGTGCAAATCTGACCATCTTACTCCCAATCCTCTGCTGACCTCTAAACTTGCATTTCCAATTCCCTTTCAGACATTTCAAATTGGATTTCCAATAGACATTTTAAACTAAACATGTGTGAAACAATTCGTTATCTTTTCCCCTAAACCCTCTTTCTATTCTACATTCCACACCCCTGTAGAAGATAATATCATCCCAGTTCCTCAGAATCTCAGCCGAGAAGTCATTCCATCCCCACCTGTCACCCATTCCCCCCATATCTAATCTGTTGTCAAAGCCTGTGGATTTCACCTTTGCAGCATCTCTTGAATATATCCCCTTCTCCTTTTGACACAACCACCAGTCTGGTACAGGCCCTTATTACCTCACACCTATATTATTATAATAGCTTGATAGTGTTTCTGTCTGCCTCAATCTCTCCCCACTCCAATGCATCCTTCATTCAGCTACCAAACTAATTTCCCTAAAGTGCAGGCCTGATTCCCCTGCTTTTCACCACAAAATAAAACTTCAGTGGCTTCCTGTTGTCTCTAGGATCAAAAAATAAAATATTTTCTTTGCTATTTAAAGCTCTTTTTACAACTCAATCCCCTCCTATTTCTTCAGTGTTCTTGTCTTACTCCCCACCACATACTCTTCGATCCAATGACACTGCCCTCCTTGCTCTTTCATAAACAAGATCCTCCATCTCTCAGCTCTAAGCATTTTCCTTGGCTGTCTTCCATGCCTAGAATTCTCCCAATTCTCAAGTCTGCCTACTGACTCCCCTGGCATCCTTTAAGTATTAAGTAAAATCCCATCTTTTACAGGATTCAGTTCCCAACTCCTCAATTCTAGTGCCTTCATTCTGATAATTATTTCCTACCTGTTTATAGCTTACATTGTCTATATTTGTTTGCATGTTGTCTCCCTCATTAGATTATGAACACCTGGAAGGAAGGGCCTATCTTTTGCCTCCTTTTCTATGAGTAACCATTTCATTGATTGCAACTTCCTTATCTGTTCTGCCTTTAGAGAGAGAGCAAACTTTTGATATGAGTCCATTCTTCCAATAGCACATCTGCTCATTGGCCATTGGGCAGGCCTCCAATATTTAGAGTAACAACGGCTGATCTTTGTGATTCTTAGCCTTCTTTCCCCTTTTCTGCCACACTGTCACCATCTCTGAAAAGGCAGAATTATTTGCATAGGATCTATTTTGTATTTTTAAAAATGTGTTTATTGCATTGCCTTCTGGAATAAAAACCTAGTAGCCAAACTTATGATGATGGATCTTTCTATATTTAACAAGATTCATTCTTAGAAAGCAGACACAGGCTGTCATAGAGATCATAAGTATTACTCTTCATGTTAAAGTAGCCTTGCCACCTGTGTGACATTGGGCAAGACCAGGTTAAGACTCATCACCACTTTGGGCCTCAATCTACATAAGCATTAGAGACTAGATAATATCTATGGTAGCTTTTAACTCTAAATTCTCTGGCCTACAATCATCTAATACGTAACTGATCTCCATTGACCCAAGATAAATATTCCTTATGCCATTTACATTACCAACTTCCTGCATAACGCTATAACTTTGATATATCTGTTAGTTAAGTTGTTATGTCCACCTAGGTGAATGTACTACATAAGAATGTGCTTTCTTTTGGACAAAAATCTCTTGGTGGTATGGCAAGTACTTAGATACCTCATCTTTTATTGATTTTATTATTGCTATTAATATTTTATAATACTTACTATTATTACATGCCCCTGTGTTTGAAATGGGGAAGATGATAATAAACAGTAGCTGTGTTCATTTTTTTGGGATTCATTCAGGGATTTTTAAGCTTTGGCTCATTTTAATACTTGCTACTTGGCATTAACTTGCCCCACGTGGTGAGGTGAGATTTAATGTCTTCTGAGAAAAGGCAATAATAGAAGTCTAAGTTATCATCCTCATACCATCCTCATCCTCATCAATAAGTGAGACTTGTAGAAAAAACAAAACTGAAATTTCCATTTCAGGTTAGCATTTTCATCCCACCAAAATATACAATTTTTAAAAGTTAGACCTGAGTCTTATTTCTCAATAATACGAGTACTTGGAACATGTCCCAGTGGATAATGTATCCACAGTGGAATTATGTGGATAATATAGATAAATATAGATAATATAGAGAATATCTGTATTCATGGATAATATAGCTAATATAGAAAAATCTAATAAAGACATTATAGAGAAAGTGTTACCTTTTTTCCTGTTGTTTGATTCAATTCAGATGGTGAACTGAAGGAATGATTACAACCAACACACATACACAAACACACATAAAAAATCTGTCAAGTGAAATTCAGTTCTCCACCCTCAAATTCCTTCCTGCATTTTCCTACATTTCTCACCTCCCTCAAAAAGAAAAAAAAAGAACGCCAAAATACCCTCTTCCCACCACTGGTTCTTCCATGTAAATAGAGGTTGATTGGACACATGCATCTACAGGTCCTAAGATGATAGCATTTGGCGGCACTGGAGTAATCCTAGAATGCCTCAACCCTTCTCTTGCAAACCTACAATAGCAAGCAGCTTTTAGTGCTCTTATCATAAAATCTGCCTGAAGCAGGTGTCTGGCTCTGAGTGCCTTGTTCAGAACATCATGATAATATTAGAAATGCTTTACAATTCAGAATGGGGGCACAGAGAAAGGTATGTGTAAGAAGAAGAACATTGGGGACCTTGTGAGCCTTTGAGAAGAGTAATAACAGGGATGGTTTTTGTCTATTCAAATAGTAAAGATCCTTCCCACCTCCAAATCAGAGGTCACAGAGACTTAGACTTTAAATTCATTACATTGACAGCTGATTAGAGGGAAATGTGATCTAATAAGTGGAAGCTGGATGGGAAGGCAATACCTCAGAGAATTCTTTCCAACAAGGACCACCTTTATCCTAGGAAGCATGGCATTTCAGGATGAAACATAACTAGGTGCCTATTGTCCCATTTATAATGGATGCCATTATCAGCTGATTGTGGGAGGCTGTGGGAGGGAAGATAACCCTAAGGAGCTGGAGTGGTGATTCTCTAAGCCCCATTGAAAATCAATGCCTGAAAAAAAAAGAAAGAAAATCAATTCCTGTTAATGATAGCCTTAGAAAGATTTGGTGAAATATGAGTTTTAACTTGAAAGGGTCCCCCATGTTATTCTCTCTCACTGGTATCAAAAGAGGAGGGAGACTACTAGAAATACTTTTAATATACTAAACTTAGAGAGAAGCATATTGTATGGCAGATAAAAAGTATGATTAAAAATAGTATTTGAATGGAAAAACAGTCAGTCTCCTCCTTCAAAGACAGAAAATTTTCCCTTTAATACCCTTAACATAGTTAAAATATTAAGCAAGAAGAGCAAAGAATTGGCATCAATATTACAGAATCAATCACCCAATCAATCAATCATCAAGAATTTATTTATTACCATGTGTCAGGCACTATGTGAAGTATTGGGGATGCAAAGATAAACATGACACAGTTTCTGCCATTAAGGAGCTCACATTCTTTTGTTCCCTATTTTTTGAGCTTTACGTATAGACTTCCTTGAAACCTGAAGTGAATATTTTTTGTTTTTATTTTTGTTGTTTAGTCATTTCAGTCATGTCTAACTCTTTATGACCCCATTTGAGGTTTTCTTGGCAGAGATACTGGAATGGTTTGCCATTTCCTTTTCCAGTTCATTTCACAGATGAGGGAACTGAGACAAACAGGGTTAAGTTATTTGTCCAAGGTCACATAGCCTGAAGCTATGATTTGACCTTAGGAAGATGAATCAAATCTTTCAGGCTCAGTACACTATCCACTGTGCTCCTCGTGAATATTTTAAAACACTTAAGCCAGAGACCTCCAAGTCTGGTGTTGCCATGAATCTGTTGTGGAAAGGGTGGGAACCTTATATTTCTTCTCATCAAAGGGGGAACTTTCTTGGGGTGTGGCAATTGTCTCTTTTTGAGGATACATAAAGTGTGATGCCAATCTAAAATTCCCAAAAGAACTTCTCAGTTCCAAGACATCTCCCTCTGCCCTATTTCTCCTTTCTTTTTTTAAATTAAATTAACCAAAGGTTTGTCTGTTTTATTGTTTTCACCATAAAACCAGCTCTCAGTTTTATTTATTAGTTCAATAGTTTTCTTAGTTTCAATTTTATTAATCTCTCCTTTGGTTTTCAGTATTTCCAATTTTGTCTTTAAGTGGTGATTTTTAATTTGTTCTTTTTCTAGCTTTTTTAGTTGCATGCCCAATTCATTGATCTACTCTTTCTCTATTTTATTCATGTAAGCATTTAGAGATACACAAATTTCCCTAAGAACTACTTTTGCTGCATCCCATACGTTTTGGTATGTTGTCCCGTTATTGTTGTTCTGCTATCCATTTCCATTTTATGGGAGGGTTCATCCCATTCATATTCACAATTATGATTGCTATCTCTATCCTATTTTCCCCTCCCCCATTTATGCTTTTCTTTCTACTTTTCTCCTTTTCCCTCCTCACTAGAGTTTTGCTTTTGACCACCCCCTCCCTCAATCTGTCCTCCCTTCTATCAGTCTCTTCCCTTTTCTTTCTCTTTTACCTTACTACTTCTTCCCTTCCTTCTATCCGCTCTTCCCTTTTGTTTCGCCTTTCCCCTCCTACTGCCTATATGGCAAGTTAAATTTCTATACCTCAGTATATTATTCTCTCCTTGAGCCAAATCTGATGAGAGTAAAGTTCAAACAATGCTTATTTCCCTCCCTTCTTTCCCTATACTGTAATATGTCTTAGTGCTTCTTCATGTGATGCAATTTACCCTATTCTGCTTCCTCCTTCCCTCTTCTCCCATTACAATTCCTTTTCACCACTTCATTAGATTTTCTATCATGACATCAAAGTCAACTTCAATCTACCTCCTCTGTATAAGTATGTCCCTTCTAAATGTTGTAAAAAAGATACAGCTCTCAAGAGTTACAAGTATCATTTTCCCACGGTAGGGATGTAAACAGTTTATCCTTATTGAGTAACATTTTTTTTTCTTTCCTCTTTACCTTTTTATGTCTCCCTTGAGTCTTGTATTTGAAGATCAAATTTTCCATTGAGCTCTGTTCTTTTCATCAGGAAAGTCTGCAAGTCACCTCTTTGGCTGAATGTCCATCTCCTCCCCTAAAAGATTATGCTCAGTTTTGCTGGGTAGTTGATCCTTGGTTGTAATCCAAGCTCCTTTGCCGTGTGGAATATCATATTCCAAGCCCTTGAATATTTTACTGTGGAAGCTGCAAGGTCCTGCATAATCCTGACTGTTGTTCCACGATATTTGAACTGTTTGCAGGATTTTCTCCTTAACTTGATAATTCTGGAATTTAGCTACAATATTCCTTGTCATTTTCAATTTGAGATCTCTTTCAGGAGGTGATTGGTGGATTTTTTTGGATTACTATTTTACCCTCTGGTTCTAGGGCCTCAGGGAAGTTTTCTTTGATGATCTCCTGAAAGATGCTGTTCAGGCTCTTTGTTTTCATCATGGCTTTTGGGTAGACCAGTAATTCTTGGATTATCTCTCCTGGATCTATTTTCCAGGTCAGTTGTTTTTCCAGTGAGGAATTTTACATTTTCTTATGTTTTTTGTTTCATTCTTATGATTTTGTTTTACTGATTCTTGATGTTTTATAGAGTCATTAGCTTCCAATTGCCCAATTCTAATTTTTAATGAATTGTTTTCTTCAGTTAGCTTTTGTACCTCCTTTTCATTTGGCCCATTTTATTTTTTAGGGAGTTATTTTCTTCAGTGTATGTTTTCCATTTTAAAAAATGAATTCAATTTTTCTTCTACTTCCCTTATTTGACTTTTAAAATCCTTCTTGAGCTCTTCCAAGAAGGCATTTTTGGGGTTGAGACCAGTTCATATTCTCCTCTGAGGTTTCAGATGTGGGTATATTGACAATGTTATCCTCCCCTAAATTTGTGTTTTGATATTCCTTGTCACCAAGATATTTTTCTATAGTCATTGTTTCTTCTATGTTTCTTCTTGCTCATTTTGTTTGCCTTTTTTCTGGCTTTTATAGTTGATCTCTGCTTCTAGGGTACAGGGACACTGTCCCAGGCTTTTTGTGCTGGGGGCTAGGGCATGGTTACTGGTTTGCTGAGGTGGGGCTTGCCACTGGTTTCCTGGGATGCCTCTCTTCCTGTACTGGTCTCCTTCAGCTACAGCAAAAGGGATTTTCCCCATTAATCCCCCTATTCTCAGAGCTGAAAGACTGTCCTATCTGGTCTTTCTGCTGACTCTACTATTTCATGATTTTTCCTGGGGCAGTATTCTCTGGGTTTTTCAAGTTCAGTAAGGATGGGTGAGAGGGACTTACTGCTTACTCCAACATCTTGGCTCCTGGAAGTTGAAATAGGTGACTTGCAAACATTCAGTCTGTGGGCTAATAGCTCCAGGAGCAGCACTGCCACTGTTGCCACCATTGCCACCACAACCACTGCTGATTCAGTCACTCCCAATGTCTGTTCCTGGTTTGCTGATGCCATGGCTGTATCACACACCCTGCAGCCCTGCACTGGACTATGCTTCACTGTCACCCAGTTCTGACAGATCCTTCCTGCTGACCTTCTAAGATATCTCTCTCATGTGTGGGTTGAGAAGACTGGAAACCATCACTGCTGCTGGTAATTCTGTCCCCCCTCGCCTGCTCATGTTTTGCTTGGGCTGGGTCTGCCACTGCACCCTGCGCACTCCTCTCTCAGGCCTGTGCAACCAACCCCTGTTGTTGACCTTCCAGGTTGTCTTAGTCTGGAAATCTGCCTTGCTCTGTCTCTTTGCATTCTGTCACTCTAGAATTTGTTCAGAATTACTTTTTAGAGGAATCTGAAGAGATTTAGGGGGGAGCTCAGAGGAGTCCCTGCTTTCACTTCACCATCTTGCCTCCACCCTGATTCTCTGCCCTATTTCTATCCTGAGAAACTCAGAACAGGACACCAGTATCAAAAGTATGAAGTCAACAATGCCTATTTTTTATTTCCCATGTCAATTTTGACTGTATTTTTGAAACCAAAAATATGGTTGGAAAATAAATTTTCTTTAAAAAACTTTATTAACAATATATTATCTTTCCTTATAATTGAAAAGGAATGCATGGTGACTGTCCTCATGCCATCCGTCTTCTTTTTCCTAGCATTTATTACTCCAACTATTTGGAGGTCTCATGTCTTATTTCCCTGAGCCTTTTTTCTTTGTGACTTACCGGTCATTCATTCTCTTTCTCCCAGCCATATCAACTTTTATGTTGATAAAATATTCTTGAAGACCTTGGACAAGTCATGTACTATATCAGGGCTTTAGTTTCTCACTGATAAAATGAGGAAACTTCTCTTGATAACCTTTTTGCAAAGCAGTTCCTTACAATTCTATAATTGTATAAGATTTTTCTATAAGAAGAAAACATTTTGCAAAAAAAAAAGAGTTACATTCATATAAGTCTTGGTTATTATTAATATTATTTAAACAGATTGGTGTATATATTGAAAGGAAATTATGGAATTTCAGGCCGGGGAGAGAAATATTTGTTGTTGTTGCTACTACTGTTGCTACTTTGTTGTTTAGCTAGAGTTGTTTTTTTTTAATAGCCACTGACATTCATTTCAACTTAATTCAACAAACTTTTATTAAGTATCTACTATGTACAAGATGCTGTGCTAGGTTCTAGGGATATATAGATAAAAGCTGAAAGAGTAACTGTCTTTAAGAAGCTTATATTCACATGTTCCATTTACTGGTAAATCTTTGAGTCTTCTCAAGAGTTCCTGTTATAAGATATGACAAAAATTATATGGAAAAATCTCTGTACTTAAAGGCTAGAAATAACACTAATAGCCAATTCTAGAAATACTTCTAACAGGTTATGCTTCTGGAGACAATCTTAAAAGAACATAATTAAAGATAGTGTAGCACCAACCAACCACAGGATACTGGGAAATTGGATCAGTCATATATTGGGCCAAACAAGTCAAGGCTTACGTGGTTGCATTTAAGGAAAAACATAAGGCTCACTATAACCTGAATTTTTCCCACTCCTAAACTGTTCTTGTGTATTGACTCTCAACATTAGTCTTCAGATTATGGCTTTATCTTCTGAAGGTAACTAATTCAGTTCTGCATTTCCTGTATTCTAATGTTTTTAACATGTTACAAACCTCTTTGTTTGCCCCCACCAACATTGTTTTATCATGTTACCTAGCTACAACCTACATAGATAGTGTCCTAGACATCAAGTATATTTTGATTAAGAGGCAGATAATTCAGAAAGGTGGATGAGTAGAAGTCTTGAGAGTTGCTGAGGAGAAGACCAGGGGCAGAGGACATGTGAGTATAGGTGTAAGTTTGAATACGCAAGGTATCCAGGAGGTAGCATAAGGGTGCTAGGTTTAAACATTTAAAGACAGGAGAATGCCAAACTTTAACTACTTCACATTGGGATCTGTCACCTTGTTTGCACTCTCATTCCTCCTTCCAAACTTGTTTAATCAGTTTACCTTCTTTGATAACTGGGCTCTGTCTTGTTCTCATCCGTGTTTCTGTTTCTGTGCCCACCATGGCATGTGCTCTATGAGCAAAACAGAATTGTAGTGCCTCAAAAGAAATGTAAGATATGCAAATTAAGAGATATCTACCTCCCAAATGGTTATACAGACTATTTGTGCCTGACTTGTGGTAGAGCCTTCTGACCTCGCATTGGAACAGTCAGCCACAGCTAGACGTGCTGTATGTTGACCCCAACATTGTGATGTCATTTTGTCCTCTTTGAGCATAAAGGACAAAGAATAGCTTTACCAAGTATTACACAAGAAACCACTTGGGACAGAATTAAACCTTAGTTGTCAATGTGATCTTAGCAATGGTATCTTGAATCTCTTCCTATATATGCTTTGTTCTGCTCCTTCAGTTCCTCTGGATCTCCTGGTTCCTGACTGTTTCTTTTTAATTCTGGCTCCTTAACTTTCCTTCCTTTGTCAGAGAATCATAAAGTGGAAGAGTTAAAGGGACATGAGAGGCCATCTCATATAATCTGTAGCTAAGAATCCCCAAGTAGCCATCCAGCTACTTAAAAATTGCCTTTGATCATATTCTTTGCCTTGTGCTTCCACTCTTCTTTTACTTTAGGAACAACAGAATTTGATTTTGAATATCCCATAGACATCTTAAACTCAATATGTCTAAAACTGATATTTTCCCTCAAATTCCCCCCTTTTCCTACTTTCCCTATTACTATCAAGAACAGCATCATCCTCCCAGAAATCCAGGCTGGCAACCTAGGTGTTGTGCTTGACTCCTCATCCTTTCTCATGCCTCATATCCAAGAAATTGCCAAGTCTGTTCAATTCTACCTTTGTAATATCTCCTATATATACCTGCTTCTCTTCTCTGACCCTGCTACCACCCTGGTGCAGCCCTTTATCATCTCATGACTAGCCTATTGTAGTAGCCTTTCTGCCTGCTACAAGTCTCTTCCCACTCCAGTTTATCCTCTACTCAGATCTCTCTCTCTCTCTCTCTCTCTCTCTCTCTCTCTCTCTCTCTCTCTCTCTCTCTCTCTCTCTCTCTCTCTCTCTCTCTCCCTCTCTCCCCTCCAGCATTCAATAAATATCAGTGTCTACCTATTACCACCAGGATCAAATAAAATCCTGTTTGGCTTTTAAAGCCCTTTATGGTTGCCCCCATCATACCCCTCCCATACATATTCTGTGATACTATGCTCTTTACTGTTCCTCAAACAAGGTGCTCCATCTCCCACATCTGTACATTTTCACTGGCCTGCCCCCATCCCTGGATTTCTCTCCTTCCTCATGCCCATCTCCTGGTTTTCCTGACTTCCTTCAAGTCTCAGGTAAAATTCCAACTTTTGTAAGAAGCTTTTCTTAATTCCCTTTACTGTTAATGCCTTTTCTCTGAGATTATCTTCAGTCTATCCAACACATGTCTTATTTGTACATATTTGTACATTGTCTCCCTTATTAGACTGAGAGCTCTTTGAGAGCAGAGGCTATATTTCTCCCCTTGTCTTTGTACTCCTAGAACTTAGCACAATGCCTGGCACATAGCAGGTACTTCATAATTGCTTATTGACTTGACTTAGTCTGGTTCTCTGCAAGGAATGGAAAAGAGTCCTGAGCTCCATGTAAAGGTTGAGGGTAACAAAGTATCACATATAGGAAAGCTTTATTTAGCCTGGCAACTATTCAAATAACACATAGACAATCCTATAGACACTCAAGGAAACTTCCCTTATCACTTCTCTGCCTTTTCCAGTGAACTAAACATCTCCCTAGATTTATAGAACTATACTGGGTGCCTCCCCCTTTTCTCCCTCTCACTCGGCATTCAAATAGAAATTTGTTAAACTCTCCTTTAGGATTTGTATCCCCTAGTCCAGACCCACATAGTCCACATTACCCCTACTATCAGGGAAGGACAAAAATCTGTTTGCTCCATTTCTATTTTTTCTGGGATGCAAAATAATGCTATGGGTGTAGTCTGATCAGTGCAGAGTGTAACAGAGTTATTACTTCTGCTTTTTTAGATATCTTGTCCCTGGATGTATACCTTTGATTACTGTTGGCCCACTTTGTTTCAGACCTACTGTTTACCCTGACTTCTGATATTCCAGAGTTATATTATGGTATTTCTGCTTACCTATGTGGTTTCTGCTGCAATACTTTGCTTTACCTGAAACTCATTTATGTAACTGTGCTAATCATCAGTTGCATCAGGTTCATGTTCATTCTTACCCTAGAGCTTTATGATATCATCCTTGACTTCTCATCCTTAACTGACAGATTGTAGACATCCACAATACTGTCACAGAAGCTTCATAATGCTAACATCATAGGACCATAGGCAGCGGGGTTGGAGCAATGAATAAATAGAGTGCTGGCCCCCGAATCTGGAACACCTGAGCTTAAATCCAGACTCAGACACTTATTAACCATGCGGTCCTTGGTAAATCACTCAACTGCTGTCTGTCTCAGTTTCCTCAACTGTATAATAAAGATAATAATCACCCTTACCTCCCAGGATTGTTGTGAGGATCAAATAAGATATTTGTAAAGTTCCTATCACAGTGCCTAGCACATAGCAGACACTTAATAAATGCTTTCTCACTTTCCTTCTCTTCTACCATGAGATTCAGAGCTAGAAATTAGTTTAAGAATTATTTACTTACCCTCTTAATTTCCAGATGAAGAAGCATGTTCAGGGAAGCAAAGTGACTGGCAAAGTTACACAGGTAATAAATAGAAAAACCAAGATTCAAAGGTAGGTATTCTGATCTGAAGTCCCACTGTCCTTGTTCTACAACACATTTAGAACTGCTCCTAGCGAGAGATTCTAAAAGGTATGGAATGCCTTCCCTGATCTTTGAGGGAGCAGGTAATTTTTTTAAAATGCTGACTTCTATGAAAGTTGAATTGTATTTGTTTGGAAATTCTCTAGTCTTCATATTCAAATTTCATGTGGAAAAATATTGAATTTACTCTATTCTTGAGAGAGTCCTGCATTTAAATACAATAGTGCTTTACTTCTTTTTGTTGTTTATCCTTAGTTCTCAAGAGGACCAATGACATCAAGAGGGTGACATCTTGACTTGCAAGTGGATTTGGAGTTAAGGGAAGCAGGGCTGTACAAAGCCATCAGACTTACTTTTTCCTTCAGAGTCATCTGAGGCTAGCAGCAAGATATAGGTCAGGACCATTGTAGATGACCTCACTCACATGCACTGGGAGATCTTGGTCTTTTTAAGCTATGGTCTTTCCAAGGTCTCTGTGTGTTTAAGGCTACACTCATTCTGTGGTTTAAGGATAGGTAAGAACTGAGGCAAAAGATGGCCTAGTTTGCCTACTCAAAAGAATCATTCTGGGAAGGGAAGACCCTCAGGGTTTCAGGCCAGAACAGAAACATTTGCTTTTACACTCTCTGTGAACCATAATGACAGATGTTGCAGGTACTGAGGGAAATCCAGGCTTTGATAAAGCCCATAAGATTGAAATGGAGGTACTTGACTATGACTTTAAACCCAAATCACTCTGGCTTTCACTTATTAGCCAATAATAGTTCCTAGCCCAAGTCCTAACTTCTCTAGTAGTTAGATTTTTGTCTACAACAACAACCACAAGGTATGTAGCAGTGAATCTGAAAAAGAAATCTGATTAGAAAAACAGCTTTCACAAAGCCCATGTATTTTATTCCCAAAGCAAAGGCATAGATACATCTTCACACCAGAAATTATTGGCTTAAGGTTTAGTATAATTAAGAGTATTTATGTAATAATCTTGGTCATGTTTTCTGGTTTCCTATTTAATTCTCCTTAGGCAGGAGAGGGAGAAAGAGGCAGAAGAATAGTTACTGCTTGCAGATATGCAGATACCCAGAGAGTTAGCATCTGAGGGAGGGAAGAAAGTATAGTTACCAAAAGCTATCTGGAAGCACTTGTGTAGAAGCAGAGACTTTAAAACTCAGCATAATACTGAGACATCAAGAAAATAAAGTTAAATTATAATCAGAATACTTTGATTAGAAGATAGAGCTGTGTAACACGTCTTAAAGTTTTCCATCAAAAAAGTGCTTGAAATGAACCTAAAACGTAGTGAACCAAGTGATAGAGGGTCTAGAAACTATAGCACATGTGAAATAGCTGAAGGAAATGGGAAATTTTTAACCTGTGGAAGAGCAGTCTTAGGGAGGGCATGAAAGCTATTTTCAAATATTTAGAAGGGATCCATGTGGCAGGAGGTAGACATTCTATGTGGCTCTAGAGGGTAGTACAAAAAGCAATGAGTGAAAGTAATAGGAAGGCAGCTTTTGTCTCAAAAGAATTTTCTAACAAGTAGAGCTACCCAACAATGAAATGGACTGCCTTATAAAGTCATAAGATTTCCATTACTGGAACAACTCAAGCACAGCAGGCTGAATGATCATTTATCTGAGACATTATAGAAGGGATTCCTGCTCTTGGTGGGAAGTTCAATTAAATAATCTTCAAGGTCCCTTCCAAGTCTTAAGATCTGGTGACACATTAATTTTCAAGAGGGTCAATTTCACTCATTAGGAAAGTTCATGTATGTGGAACACTATACTATCAATAGTGTTAGATAAATAAAGTGCTTCTGCAATATTCTTTGCCAGTCATAAATTCCTAACCATGTTGTTCTTAATTGCTATAATAATAATGTAGATGAGAGAAGTAATAGCAATGATAATCATAATTAGACAGCACCCTAATTGGCTTTCAATGATGCTTGGGAATGGATCAGGAGTATACTTGAATTTTCAGGGTGAAATGTCACTCCTAAGACTTAATAGAACCCAATTAGGATGTTATTGATTAATTAGTGTCCACATGAAGCATTCTATTTTTCTAAAGGCCAGGAATATGGCTGATTATTCCTTAAATGTTAACATATTCATAAAGTTGTAATCAAATCATATGTGTTGCTTATGTAAGTTCAAAGTAATTTGGCATTAGTGAGGTTTCAGACTCATTTAGAGTGATCTTTTAAAGTTAAAGTGGTATTTAAATAATGTACAGTAATCGTCATGGAAAAATCTCGATTAAATACCCATTAATTCAGGATCATAAAATGCTAGCACCTTCACCAGAAGATCATTTGCAAATACTCCAAAAATGATGATGACGTGATGAATAGAAATTAATTCCTTACTACAGTCAGATGTCACAATGTATTTTAAAGTCAAGTGTATTATTCTTAAGTACTTTTGATGATGCTATAGAAACTGAATAAGAAACATGTGAATTGAAATTCAGAGCATGTCTAACAAAGAATCACTGCTTGGTAAATCTCTAAGTGCCATTTACTGTTTTTTGTTGTTGTTGTTGTTGTTATTTTTTTTCCCTCCGGAGGATCATCATAGGCACTCGGGAATGAGTTGCTTTTGCAAATTGACATTTACTAAGGTGCCCAGGGCCTAAAGAAATCAGTTAGTGATCTCAAAAAAAAAAATCATGTGTCAGACCTAAAAGAAATCAAATAAGTTTGTTCTCTTGATTTTATTCCCCAGTGTGGAAAACTCTTGATTATCTGCAATGATCAGGTGGCTGCCCTTCTTTGGGATAGTAAAGGATGTAAAACTGAAATGGCTATGTTCTTTCTTATGGATCAAAAGAGAGTGGTGGCATATATTTGAGGTGCTCTAAGAATCTCAAATTAAATGTTGAATTTAACTATTTAGGTTGTTATTTCTAAATCATTTTATGATTGTATTCTTTGCATTCATTTTTTCATTCATTTCAATAAATATTGACTTGAATGTAGTTATAGACGATAATAGAAAAAAGTGTCAGAAAGCAAGTAGTACATGTAAAATGAATGGCACTAAAATGTTATTGGAGTTCCATAGTGAAAAAGTCAGGAAGACCTGGGTTCAAATTCTACATTGGATACACAGTACAGACTGTAAGATCATGGGTAAGTTATATAGCCTCTCAGTGTTACAGGCAACTCTTTAAGAATAGAAGTTAAGTAAGAGTGGAATAAGCTTCTAGACCAGGAGTTCCCTTGAGCAATGGAATAGCAGGTCAAGACCAAAATGATGATGATGATTTAAGAGGAAAAAAATGGGAAAAAAACCCCACAGATACTGGAGGTTCAAATCCTATGTCCTTGGTAGCATCTATCACCCAGAGTTATTGCGGATCACATGAGATATTTGTAATGTGCTTTGCAAACATTCAAGCAACTTAAATATGCTTGTTATTGTTGTTATTAACTATATTAATAATAACATAATGCCTTATTGATAACATATTAATTAATTAAATTAATTAAAAATTAATAATGTTTTCAATGAGCATGAACATGACATCAAAGTTAGCTGCTGCATTGATGGTAAATTCTTCAACTTGAAAAGACTACAAGCCCATATCAAAGTGGAGGGAGTATTGGTACATGATTTCCTGTTTGCAGATGAGTGTGCACTCAATGCAGCCTCGGAAGCGGAGATGCAACAAAGTATGGATCAATTCTCTCCTGCTAGTGCTCATTTTGGCCTAACACTTAACACCAAGAAAACACAGGTGCTCCATCAGCCACCACCACACCATTCATAGATTGAACCATTGGTTACAGCAAATGGAGAAGTTTTGAATGCTGTGGATAAGTTCACTTACCTTAGTAACATACTTTCCAGACATGTACACATTGATAATGAAGTTGATGCACGCATTGCCAGAGCTAGCTCAGTGTTTGGGAGGCTCTAAAGGAAAATATGGGAAAGAAGAGGCATTAGACTGACTACCAGACTGGAGGTCTACAGAGTTGTTGTGCTGGCCTCATTGTTGTATGCCTATGAAACCTGGACAGTATGCCAGTGCTATATTAGGAAAATGATTCACTTCCATTTGAATTGTCTTGGGAAGATTCTGAAGATCACCTGGCAGCATAAGATACCAGACACTGAGGTCCTTTCTCAAACTAAACTGCCAAGCATTCAAACTCTGCTTCAGAAAGCACAACTCTGATGGGCTGCCCACATCATTTGAATGCAAAACGTAGCTTGCCAAAAAAGACTATTTTATGGAGAAATCACATAGGGCAAGCATTCATGTGGTGGTCAGAAGAAGCAATACAAGGACACTTTCAAGGTCTCTCTTAAGAACTTTGGAATTGAATGTGTGACATGGGAGATGCTGGTATAAGAATGCCCAGCATGGCGTGCCCTCACCAGAGAAAGTACTGTGCTCTATGGACAAAGCAGAATTGAAATAGCTCAAGAGAAATGCAAGATACTCAAGCTTAGAGAATCCACTTCAAAGGTTCACTCCGACTATTTGTGCCTGACCTGCGGTAGAATATTCTGAGCTTGTGTTGGTCTGATCAGCCACAGTCAGACACACTGAAACTTGATTCTAGCACAGTGATGTCATTTGGTCCTCTTTGAAAATGAAGGACAACAACAACAATTAACTGTATAACTTTGAGGAAGCTACTTAGCCCCTCTGGGCCTCAGTTTCTGGAAGAATAAGGGGATTGGATCAGATGGCCGCTGTGATCCCTATCAGTTTTGATATCTTATCCTATGATCATCAACATTTTTTAGATGAGGAAACTGAATCTCAAAAGATATAAGTGACCAGCTCAAATTCACACCACACAGTTAGCAATTATGAGATTGGAGACTTTAAGGTTTACAAAGCACTTTAATAACAAAAATATTAGAATTTATGCAGCCCTTTAAGATTTCCAAAGAATTTTGCATTTATGCTTGTGAAGTGGATATTAATATTATCCCAATTTTATAGATGAAGTAACTAAGGCTGAGAGGGGTAAATAACTTACTAAATAGTCACATAGCTAGTAAATGCTTGAAACTGGACTTGAATTTAGGTCTTCCTGACTTCAGGGCCAGCACCACATCTGCTATGCTATCTAGTTTTCTTAATTAAATCCTTTTAAATGGCATTTCACTGATCTGGCAGTCTAGTAACTGTTTAAAATCAATCAACCAACCAATCAATAATCAATCAGACAAACAAAAGTGTCCTATTAAAATGCAAATAACCATAGCAAGGATAACACACTAAGCTGTTATTAGTATTAAGATTTAATCAGTAATGCATCTATAAAATGTTTTATAATGGCATAGCTAGTTTAGAGCAAGACCCTTTGGAAAAGTACACAGAGAGTTTATGATTAAAACATAAAACTATGGTGGTATTTTTGTGGAATCAATCCCTACTTGTCCATACTCTCCTAACAACTGCACTGATGGTTCTCTTCCTACAAGCTCTGTGGTAACACAATCCTGTTTCTGCCTTTTTTTCTCAGGTGAAAGACACATCATTGTCTACCCCTAACTGAGCGTTGTCTGGGAATCAGATTGTGTCTGGTGTCTTTGGACTCAGACAGAAATGTTCCTATTATCTCTGATCATTCCCCTTCTGGGGAGTCATTACTCCAATGAGATCAGGAGAAATAACTTTTCTGGATCAGAATCCAAGCTGATTCCCCCACTAAAAAGAAAAAAAAAATAAGTTTGGCTTTCATCCTTGTCCTTGAAACCAGTTTCACGCTGCTGAAACTAGTGATTTTGTTCAGCTGGCAAATTGCTCATCCAGAGAAGTCCAAAAGGAGTAGCCATGTTTTCAAAGAAGTATTTTTATGGGATTTCTACACTGCCAAAGCAACTGAATAAAGAAATTACTTTTCAGGGCCTCTGGGTTGTATTGCAGCTGACTTTTTCTATAGCTTCTTTAGTTGTTTCTGGAAAGGAATTTTTGAATGCAGTTCAAGAGATTGTCAAATGGGCCCAAGGTCCTCAGACCTCCCTTTGACACATGTTATGAAGGATTATCAATGCTTTATTAAGTGTTTTATAGTATCATTGAAAGAAAAAGCATATATTTGTTAAGCTTCTATTGTATTTCTATCTCTGTGCTAAGCTCTGTAAATGCTCCTAAAAACATGTGTGAATGTATGTGTGTATGTATATGTGTATGAATATGTATATACGTATGTGTATGTATATGTATGTGTGTATGTGTGCATACTCTGCAAATCATTTTTATCCCGAGGTAAGATTTCAGGGAAGTCTGGGAATTTCTCTTACATAATATTTTGATAACTGGATTTCAATATAATTAGTTTATATAGTAATCGTATGTATTTTATCATATCAATTTAAAAGCATTGTTTTGAGAAGAGGTCTATAGGCCTCTTCTGCCAAAGGGGCTAATGACATAGAAAAAAAAGTGTTCAGAATTCATACTATGGGTCTTCATGGAAAGAACTGGCCAGGATGAGCTGAAGTTAGAGAAGACTTTATGGAAGTGAAAATTTAGCTAGATCTTTAAAGATGATAGGTGGATAGACCAGTCACTTTACATTAGGGAGAAGAGCACAAAGAAAGGTATAGAAATCAGGAAAGATGGCACGTCCAGGGAACAGGGAGGAGATGAGCCTGATTATAATGGAGTCTTTATTCAGGAACAGAGAGAGATAGGGTTAGATAAGATACAACTGTTTGGCATTTATAAATGTTTTAAGGTTCACAAGGTGCTTCACATATATTTTCCATCCATTTATTTAACAATAATTATAAATTGCATATTGTATATGGGACACTGTGTTAGGCCCTGGAGATGCAAACAAAAATGAAACAATCCCTGCCCTCAAGGAACACATTCTATTGTGGAAAACATCACATACACAGAAAATAAAAGACAAAATGTACATATGAAGTAATTTCTGAGAGGGCACTCCTCAATACTCAGAGGGGCAAGGACACATTTCCTTTAGGAGGTAGCACATGAGCAGAGCTTTGAAGGAAGCAAAGGATTCTGGGAGGTGGAGGCAAAAGAAGTGATAATCTCATGGATAGGGAACCATTTGGAAAGGCTTAGGGATGGGAGATGACACGTCAAGTGTGATGAGCAGCAATCAGGACAGTTTTTCTGGGACATAGAATGTGTGAAGGAGAGTAATGTGTAATGAGCCAGGAAAGCTAAGTTGGAAAGGGTTTTGAAAGGCAAAGTGATAATTTTTATTCTTGAAAGCAACATGGAGACACTAAAGCTTCATGAGCAGAGGAGTGACATGGTCATATCTGTACATTAGGGACATCACTTTGGCAGCTATGTTGAAGATGGATTGAAGAGAGGAGGGATAGGAGGCTTGGAAATCAATTAGGAGGATGTTGTAATAGTGTAGGTGAGAAGAGATAAGATGGTAGCTATCTAAAAAGAGAAGATAAATTCAGGATATAGGGTGGTAGTAGATTGAAAACTAATAGAATGTGAGGTTTGAGGAAGAAGGGAAAATTAAAGATAACTCTAAGGTTGAGAACTTGGACAACTAAAAGGATGGTGATGTCATCAACTGAAATAGGTAAGTTAAGAAGAGAATAAGGTTTGGGGAAAATCCTAAGTTGCATTTGGGACATATTGCACTTGAGATGTCTATGGGACATCAAGTTGGAGGTGTCCAATAGGTAGATTGTGAATCATTATTGGAATTAAGGAGAGACCAGGAGTGGATTTATAGACCTGAGAATCATCTGCATGGGAGATGACTCAAGTTAGAGAAAGTACCAATGAGGATGATGTCAATAGTATCAGCGGCATAGAAAAATCAAGAAGAAAAGACAGTTGATTTACCAATGAAAAGATCTGGATGTAGCATTTACAGTTCAGTACTAGGGACAGAATTCAGATTACAAATCTGGGTTCAATCCCAGATATGTGACCTTAGATAAATCACTTTCAGTTTCAGCATCTGTTAAACAGGGATAACGGTACAAGTACTATGAAGTTTTTAGGATTGTTGTGAGAATGAATTGCAGTTTTATTTTTGACTGGTTGTGTGATTTCATCAGTTTAAGAGTACTCCAAAGCAAAATTTCCTCTCTACTCTTACTGTCCTTTATAGTCTTAGTGAATTACCTGGGGCAATATGAAATTAAATGAGTTGTCCAGAATCACACAGCAAATATGTATCAGAGGCTGGACTTGAACCCAAGTCTTCCTGCCTCTGAGGCCAACTATTAAGGCCTGCCTCTCTAAGAATGAAACAAGGTAATAAATATACTGTGTTTTTCTTTCTTCTTTCAAGTTTAAAAGTGGCTGCAAAAGTTGACAAAATTGAGCATTATTCTTCATTCCTACTAAGAAATTGAGACTATTTCTAGACCTTTACATTCTGGAGCAAAACAAAACAAAACAAAGAAAAAAAAGCAAAAAAATCCTGTAGGTATTCTGGCCTAGTTTTTCTCCATCCAACAAGATGTCTATGACCCAGTCATGCCTCTTATAGTTTGTGCCCACTTCTTCCTGTCTAGAAATATCCATGGTTAGAATGATTTATACTTAGATGCTGCTAAGGTAGAAAGGTCTAGTTTCTTTCTTTGCTTCTTTGTTTCTTTCTTTCAGAGGTATTCAGGGTTAAGTAACTTGCGGAGGGTCACATAGCTAGTAAATGTCTGAGGCTGGATTTTAACTCAAGTCCTCCTGACTCCAAGACCAGTGTTTTATCCACTGCATGAGCTAGCTGCCCCCTTTTGCAATCCAATGATGGACTCCTTCCTCCTTGAAGTTTTGAAGACCACAGAGCTAAGGATTCTTTCCAGTGTCCCTTGAATTCCTTCCTTGACCTTATCAGTTCCATTTTGGAGGTGTCAGTCCTTATTCTGGTGTATTGTGGTCTGCAGGATGCCTCATGTTTTGTTGGTGCCAACTGCTGCACTAACTTTGGGGGTAGAAGATGGTCTAGATACTTCCTTAGTACTCTTCCCTTGTATATCCCTTTAACCCACCATACTCCCTTTGTTATCTCAAGTGTTCTTGTTCTTCCTTTAAATTAAACCAAATAAAAGAGCTCATTGTTTTTAAACAATGAGCAGTTCTTCTAAGCTTTACATAATGTCTTTTTAATTCTAGAAAACTAAAAAAGATGCAAATGAAGGTTCAGAAGGGGTAAATGTTGATGATGTGTGTATTTATTGAAAATGGGTTTATGATGCTATATTCTGAAAAGAATTGGCATCAAAATTCTAAAGAACATAGCCACAAAGCCACCTATGATCACTAACTTGCTAATTGTTCATATTTATTCTACGTGAATAACATTTGGATGTAACAATGATTTACCTTTAAAAGTACATATAAAATAGAATAGTAAAATGTCAGTCAATAAGTACCTACGCACTGTATATTGAGCTTTAAATACTATGTGAAGAATGAACAAAATGGGAAGATTATTATGTTAGTGCAGGAGTTCTTAACTTTGGGGTCCAGAAGTTTCTGGAGAAATTTCACAGAATTTGTTAATAGAGATGGTTAAAAACAAATAAACCCCCTTAAAACAAAAAAAAGCCCATGTTTATTTTCCATTAAAATCTAACTGAAATTTAGCGTTTTCTGCAATTATAAAAAAATATTTTGTAAAAGTGTTCATAGGCTTCATTAGACTGCCAAAGGGGCTCATGGCACCAAAAACGTTACATTCATTGCTGAGAACTATTTAATTCCCATAAGAATTAATGCAGATGACTCCACATGTATAATAGGTATCATATTGCTTGCCTACTCAATGGGTGGGGAGGGGTTGGAGAAAGGGAAAGACTTTGGAAATCAAAATTTTTTTAAAAAGTGTTAATGCAGAACATATACTGATGTTTTTTGAATCATAGGACTATGGGCTTTGGAGCTAGAGTGGATCTTTGAGGTCAAGTGACCCAATCCTGTATTTTATATAGCAGATAAGAAAATTGAGGTCCAGAATGGTGGAATCACTGCCAAGATGACACATAGTAAATAAGAGAGCCAGGATTCGAACCATATTCTTCTGATTCAAAATCTAATGTTTTGTGGAAGCATTTAAGCAAATATTTTTTGCTCTGCTATAGTCAGAGTTTCAGGACATAAATCGTTTCATGTTTGCCCTGAGTTCAGGTAATCTTTTTTTTTTCAAATTAGCCTTACCTCTATTGCGCTGCATTGTCCACCCCTTCCCTTAACCTCTATACCACTTCCTGTCTATCACAAAATAGAGCCCTTAATTATATACTGCCTTATATTGTTATTTAACTAACTTATGGGGGTGTCATGGCTGCCCAACTGTTTGCAAGTTTGTGTCAGAGACGATGGTTTTTTTTGGTCTTCATTGTCATCTAAGATACCTAAGGTTCTGAGTATGTGAATTCAATTCATGTAACATTCCTTCAATGAAGTACATAGGGATCGCTACTCAACAAATCAGATTCTGATTACATTTTTAATATGATCCATATTCTATTGCACACGAAGTTCAATAAATGTTTGTTGAATGAATAAATAAACCAATGAACAAATTATGTTTTCTAACTTGTCATACTAGAGTATAGGTTTCATTGGGACTGAGATAATCAAGAGGGGATAACACTTGAAATCAGACTAGAGGAGGACATATATGGCAGGTTGTTAGGTAAGAAAAGAATCTCAGGAGCTTGACTAAGGCAGGTAAAAGCAAGCAGGTCTCAGGGTAAACAAAATCCAGACTCTAGGTGGTTATTCAGTAAGAGCAGCACCTAAATGAGCTCTGATCAAAGGACTGAGGCTACCTTGTTTCATACTGTCTTCTGCCATTGCAAGTCTTTGGGTCAACAAATGTTAATTATGGTTGGAGGTAGTCCCTGAACTGAGCTAGATAAGGGCAAAGATGTTACTATCACAAAGAGGTTCTTATACAATGTTACATCAAAACCAGCTTGTTTCCTGAAGATTCCTAGACTAGATTTATAGCATACAGAATTTGTAAATAATATTCGTTTCTGGTGATTTCATTGAAGAAAACTGGCATCTTGTGCTAATTCCCTTTACTCAGTAACGTTATGACTCAAAGAAAAAAAAATCATGGCTACTAGCTAGGAATTGTCAGTGTAATAAATAATCATAAGGAAGATTTTGCATATGTTTTATTATATGTTGGCAGGGGCATCCCTTGTGGCCTGCCCCTTTCCTAGAGCTGAAAGATGGACTCCAGAATTACACTAGCTTTGGATAGCTCATAAGTAAAGAATACTGAATTGGACAATAGCCCCTTATTTTCTTCATCACCATACCCTTGTCTCAGTTCTGCACATAGGTTCTCTGGATATCATACATTGCTAAGCACTAGAAGTCTTATGTGAATAAAGGCTATAGCTAGGTGTTTTCAATGTATCATGATGATTTTTCAGCCCAGCATTTCATTAATGAAACCTTAAGTATCAGAAAGAGAAATCACATGTTTCATTCATTTAGTCAGTAAACATTTACTAGGAATCTACTCTCCTAGTCACTCTCCTTGGCTTTGTGGTTAATAAAGAAAACTATGTCAGTCCCAGCTCAAAAGGACTTTTTAGTGTAATGGGGGAGACAACATGAAAATTGCATTGTACAAGCAAGCTATATATAGGATAAATTGGAAATAATCAAGAAAGGGGAGGCATTAGAGCTGAGGGGGATTAAGAAAGGCTTCTTAAAGAAGATGGCATTTTAGCTGGGACTTGAAAGCCAGGAGGTGGAGATAAAGAGGGAGAGCATACCAGGCATGGAGGGAGGGCCGCCAATGAAAATGCCCAGAGTCAAGAGATGGAGCATCTTGTTCAATATACCGCAGCTTTGTTTTTTTTTTTTTTTTTAAAAAAAGAACAGCCAATAGGAGTAGCAGCAGTAAGAGGAAAAAAAAGAGGATTTTACACTTTGACTTTGTATCAGGCACTTAAATTGTTGGAGAAACATGCCATTCTGAACCAAAGGTGTGAAAAATGGGTTAAAAACATTATGAAATTAAATCTAATAAATGGAATTTCAGCAGCAAAGTGGAGGCATAGATTCAGCCTCTACCCATCCAAATACACTGAGACACATTTTCTAAAATGCCCAAGACAACAGCAGCAGCAGCAACGGCGGGAACTGTTCTGTAGTTTTTTCTGTAGTGTCTGTTTTCCTTATATGTTGTGTTGTTGACAGGAGTTTCTGTGTCAAACTGAGAAGGCACGGGGGAGAAGGGAGATGCTGTGCCTAAATTCCTGGGTCATTTAGGTCCATGCTTGAACCAAACATTTCACCAGCTGCTCTTCATAATTGGAAATATTCCTTTTCATAATGTCCATGCAGGCTAAAGCCTTTGGATCACAGATTATATATGGGAGGATAAAAGGTATAAGAAGATCAAAAGGTTAGAGTGACAGGTTATGAAAGGTTTTGCATGTCACACAGAGGATTTTGTATTTGAATCTGGAAGTGATGGAGAGCCACTGAGTGGGGCAGAAGTGGAAGGGTAACATGGTCAGACCTGCTCTTTAAGAAGACCTTTAAGAAGATCACTTTGAGAACTGAATAAAGGATAGACTGTAGTAAGGGAAGACTTGTGACAAGGAGACTAGCCAGCAGCCTATTGTAATTGTCCAGGTGTGAGGTGATGAGGATTTATACCAGGGTAGTGGCAGCATCAGAGAAGAGTAGATATTCCAAAGGTAATATTACAAAGAGATATTGCAAAGGCAAAACTAGGGCTGCATTGTGATAGAGAAATGGGAGTAAACAGAAAAGGAGTTAGCAGTGGAAGCTGGGCTTGATAGGTAGTGCATAATGGTCAGTATGATGGACAAGCATTTTGAAAGCACCTTTAAGGTGTCAATGTTTTTTTTTTTAATGTAGGAATTGTCATGTGACTAGAAAGAATCCATAGGGCTTAAGATCAGAGTCAAGAGGTAAGGCCAAACTGAAGGAATAGTCAGCATGTGATCTGAATACTCAAACTTGGGTCCATGGCCAAAAATAAGCTGGTGCCATGGAAAGAGCCTGTCTTTAAAGTGTGAGATCTGGGTTTAAATCTTGGCTTTGCTGTTTAAGATATCTGTGGTCTTGTGCAAGTTAACTGAATTCCCTGTGCCTTAGGTTCTTCATCTGTAAAGTGAGAAGGATGGACAAAAACTGATGGGTTCTTAATCTTTTCTATGTTGTGGACTGCTTTGGCAATCTGATTAGATCTATGGATCCTTTCTTACAATAGTCTTTTTAAAGACATAGAAATCAAATACATAGGATTTAAAAGAAAATCACTTATGTTGAAATATACTAATTAATATATTCTGAACATAGACACCAAGTAGAGAACACCTAGACTAGATGGCTCTATGATCCTATTTCTCTGATTCCCAAGCAGGCAGAAAGACATGCCAGTGCAGTGGTTCAGGTCTATGTCTGTATGTATTCAAAGTGGACATGTAAAATTAGGCAGAGAACAGGGTTCAAACTGGGTTCTTAAGATCTGTTACTGTAGACACAAGAGTGCAACCAGCATAAACCTGTTACCTTAGGACAAAACTAGTTTGTCCTGACTGTCTGATTTTAAGTCACTTGTCCTATGCCTAGGCACATGAGGTTTGGCAGATGTGCACTGTTCTTCAGAGAAAGGCAGGCTGGTGATTGCAATGCAGGCAGAGGGCTAGTTCCTTTGTGTAATCCCTCCTCTAACTAATACTTAGTAGAAAGTGGGGCATTAGTGTAGGAGGAAATGAATGAGGTCAGTAATCTTATTCTAAAAAATATGTTAACCTGGTAGCAGTGTCCAGATGTGTATGTGTGTGTGTATGTGTGTGTGTATTGCTGACCAGCATGAACATGTTGAAATGAAAGCCCAGAGCATAAACCCCAGCTAGAGTTTTGTGAGTTCAATTTAATCCTACCTTGATTCTTCAGAGCTTTCTTTAGTATATAGTACTTAAAGACCCAGCATTGTTGTCTTTCTCTCTCTTTTTTGATTAAATTTTATAGATGTATGGGTCCTGATTATCCTTCTTAGACTACTGTTAATTTTCCATACAAGACACAACTTTTTCTTTGATGTAACCAAAATTCCTGTGAAAACAGGAAATTTGATGTGAGGTCCTTAGATTGGAAAAAAAATACAATTTATCATTAAGCTGGTGTGACAATATCTACTCAATGCCAAAACATTGGACCATATTCATCCAAAAATTAGTTGATTATTCATATGGTGCCTATATGACACCAAAGCAGTCATTTGCCTGAATTGACTAGATAATTTAGCATTATCTAGACAGAGCAGATGCTAGGCATAAACAATCCAACTCTCACTGGTTGACATGTGAAAAATGCAATTAAACCCATTTTGTATTATTTTAGAAACCCAGTGCCAAAATACTGGTTTGATTGCTTTTTCTCCACCAAAATAAAAAGGCTTCTTTAGGGCTTGAACTGTTTGTAGAAATTTCTGTGACTAAAAAGATCTCAGAACTTAATAGATTTTTCCCAGTGTCTGAATTACTCCTTTGAAATTAATCTTGAGAGTTAACTGCTTGTATGTAGACTGAACCAGGATACCCAGAGAAGCCACTGCAGGCAATTGTAGGGTCTGGTCAAAGGCTGGGGACAATTGCAATTCAAGCCTTTCATTGACAATAGGAATGCTTTAAGGCTTTAAGAATGCAATTATGGAAAGGAACCATGAAGGAAGATAAAGGATATTTAAGGAAAGGGAACAGAGGAGAGAAATGCAAAATTTAGTAATATACTATATTTACAGCATTGGACTTATGATCTATATTCAAAGAATTGTTTATGTGGGCCTTTCAGATGTTTTACTAACTTAACCTGATATAAGGAGAATTTACTGGGCATCTGCTATAGAGCATCCCAAAAGTTTTTGCATGTCTTTAACTTAGTAAAGCTTAAAGGGTATTTAAACTATTAAAACTTAAATGTGGGGCAGTAGGTGGTGCAGTGGATAGAGCACAGCCCCTGAAGTCAGGAGGACCTGAGTTCAAATCCTGCCTCAGACCAAACACTTACTAGCTGTGTGACCCTGGGCAAGTCACTTAACCCCAATTGCCTAACCCCCCCAAAAATAAAAAAAAAACAAAAAAACCCTTAAAATAGTATGAAGACTCTTGGGAAATCCATATGATGTTGATAATGAAGAAGGAAAAGAAGAAGGAGAAAAAGGAGGAGGAGATGAGGGAGATGAAGGAGATGAAGAAGACAGAAGAAGAAGACAGAGGAAGATGAAGACAAAGATGAAGATGAAGAAGAGAGAAGGAAAGAAAGAAAAAGGAGAAAAATGAGCAGGAGGAAGAGAAGGAGCAGGATGAGGAGGAGAGAAGGAGGAGGAAGAGAATGAAAGGAGAGGAAGAGGAAGAGGAGGAGGAGGAGGAGGAGGAGGAGAAGAAAGTAAATTTGTGATTTCATTTGGGTAGGGAACTCCAACTGGTATCAACTGGTATAGATGAATTTCTCCTGCCAATGAAGGTTGGCACCTTCTCTGCAATTTATAATCTTAGAAATTTGCCTAGAACCTTGAAAGGTTAAGAAACTTGGTCACATAGCCAATATGTGTCAGATATAGAACTTGGACCCATGTCTTCATGATTCTTAGTCCAGATATCTATCCATGGTATCATTATGATGATGATGACTTTATTAAAAAATCAGCATGATAAGGCACATGCATAAGTATATACATACATGAATATATGTATATATACATATGTGTATATGTGCATATGTGTACATAGCCTGTCTAAATAGACAGTCTAAATCATGTGAGAGATATCCACACTAAATTGGGCACAAAAGAGTGCTTCTCTTCAATTTAAGAAGACCTGCATTCAAGTCCCACCTACAGCAAGTCTGGCTATGTGAACCTGGGCAAGTCACTTATCTTTCAGTAATCCAGGTACCCTCTAAAACTCTAAATTGGAGAAGTTTTTTTTTTTTGGGTGGACAGCAAATTGCAATTAAGTGACTTGTCCAGGGTTACACAGCTAGTAAGAGCCAAGTGTCTGAGGCTGGAATTGAACTCAGGCCCTCCTGATTCCAGGGCCAATGTTCTGTCTATCCACTGTACCGCTTAGCTGCGGGTTGCAGAATTGAATCTGCATTGGTGGATGGAGTTTCTCCACTAGGAATTCCATGAATCAAAGAAATTAAAGGTCCTTAAAACCAATTATAATCCTAACTCATTTGTGTTGTACTTTAAAGATCGCAAAATTCTATATAATGTGCTCAACACTGGGATTTATACTGCTGTAGAAAAAGAATCAGTATATGATGCACACCCTAAACAAGACCTTTACCCATGTAACAAGAAAAGAAGAAAGCAAGGCAAGGCATTATGAAATACCAAAGTGAACAAAGTGCATTTGCTGCTTAATAATAATGTTTATGAATTATAAATGGCATGAAAGTTCAAAGAGCAGGGTATATTTTGGGTTGGAGTACTTGGGAAAAGGCCAAAGGGAAATGATGGGGTTTGAGTTTACCTTGAGGAATGCATGAGAGTTGAATGGCTATCTTATCTGTCCCTACCTTTCTCCCCAGCTCCTCATCATGCTACTCCTGTTTGTTCCCTTCTGTGGTGTATCCTTCAAACTTCCCAACTTCTAAGGGAGCGGTGAAGGGGGAAAGGAATAAAGATTTATATACGATCCACTATGTGTCAGATACTGTTCTAAATTAATATTTTGCAAAGTCCTATATAATGTGCTTAACACTGGCTCTATAGTATTGAAAAAGAATCAGTATATGATACAGACATTGAAATAAATGAAGAAGATCACTATGCTATGAGCACATGGACAACTCAAGTTTGGTGGGAAATTATCTACCAGGGATATTTATTATATCCTACTTCCATTAAAAGTAAATTAATAAATAGCAATGTAAGGAAATAAGTATGTAAACAAATAATTCTAGTCCCTGCAAGTCCAATCTTCTCATTTCATAAGTGAGAAAAAAAGTTCACTTAGGTGAGATCAGCCTTGAATTAAAGTTTCTCATTTTTTTTAGAATGCTGTTTTAAATTTTATTTAAGGTTTATATGTTACATAAGAACAGAGCTTATTGGGTTCATTACAGATTTCTTGTCTTATTTCAGCTGGGACCTTAGTGTAAGAAGACAGTCCTTTTACTCTTCTGTAATTGTTTTTCTATCGCAGTTGGCCATTGCTGCTGCTGCTCCAAAACTTGTTATCTTTCTTCAGCCTTCCTCACTTACTCATACCTGACGACCTCATTTCTTTACCAAAAAGAAAAGAACCCATGAACTCTTTCTGTATCATCCTCCCAGTCTCATAGATTTCTCTTCTCACCAAGGCCACATGCATTCTTGAACCTGTCCTTCCCTGTCTTCTCCAACAGGTAGCCCTCTTTCCTTTCTTTTCTTTCTTTTTTTTTTTTGGATTTTCTTTCTTTTTTTTTAAATTTTATTTTATTTTTTAAATTTTTTTTCCATATGCTTTTGAGTTGAAAACTTTTCCTTCCTTTTTCTCCCCCCCCACCCTCCCCAAGACGGCTCACAATCTGACATAGGCTTTACATTTACATATCCATTAAACATATTTTCACATTAGTGAAGTTGTAAGTAAAAATTAAAACCAATAGGAGGAACCATCAGAAAGATGAAACAAAACTCAACTTAAGGTAAAAATAAGTGAGAGCGATTCGACTTCCATAGTTCTTTCTTTGGATGTGGACAGCATTTTCCATCCGAGGCCTCTGGAGATGTCTTAGATCCTCATAATGCTGAGAAGGGTTCAGTTTAACATCTTAGTCATTGCATAACATGGCTGCTATTGTATACAAAGTCCTCTGGTTCTGCTCACTTCACTCAGCATCAGACCATATAAGTCTTTCCAGGTTTTTCTGAAGTCAGCCTGTTCATCATTTCTTATAGCACAATAGTATTCCATTACATTCATATACCACAACTTGCTCAGCCATTCCCCAATTGATGGGCATCCTCTCAATTTCCAATTCTTTGCCACCACAAAAAGAGCTGCTATGAATATTTTTGTACATGTGGGTCCTTTTCCCATTTGTTTGATCTCTTTGGGATATAGCCCTAGAAGTGCTATTGCTGGATCAAAGGGTATGCACATTTTTGTAGCCCTTTGGGCATAGTTCCAAATTGTTCTCCAAAATGGTTGGATCATTTCACAACTCCACCAACAATGTATTAGTGTTCCAATTTTCCCACATCCTCTCCAACATTTATCATTTTCCTGTTTTGTCATGTTGGCCAATCTGATAGGTGTGATGTGGTACCTCAGAGTTGTTTTGATTTGCATTTCTCTAATCAATAATGATTTAGAGCATTTTTTCATATGACTATAGATGGCTTTAATTTCTTCATCTGAGAACTGTCTGTTCATATCCTTTGACCATTTATCAATTGGGGAATGGCTTGTGTTCTTATAAATTTGTCTTAATTCTCTATATATTTTAGAAATGAGGCCTTTATCAGAAGACTGGTTGTAAAAATTCTTTCCCAATTTTCTACCTTCCTTCTAATCTTAGTTGCATTGGCTTTGTTTGTGCAAAAACTTTTCAATTTAATGTAATCAAAATTATCCATTTTGCTTTTCATAATGTTCTCTATCTCCTGTTTGGTCATGAATTCTTCTGTTCTCCATAGATCTGATAGGTAAACTATTCCTTGTTCTCCCAGTTTACTTATGGTATCAGCCTTTATATCTAAGTCCTGAACCCATTTTGACTTTATTTTGGTATATGGTGTGAGATTTGGTCTATGCCTAGTTTCTGCCATACTCTTTTCCAGTTTTCCCAGCAGTTTTTTTCAAAGAGTGGGTTCTTATCCCAGAAGCTGGGGTCTTTGGGTTTATCAAATAATAGATTACTGTAGTCATTGACTACTTGTCTTGCATATTTAACCTATTCCACTGATCCACCTCCCTATTTCTTAGCCAGTACCAAGCAGTTTTGATGATTGCTGCTTTATAATACAATTTAAGATCTGGAATTGCTAGGCCACCTTCCCCTGCATTTCTTTTCATTAGTTCCTTTGATATTCTGGCCTTTTGTTTTTCCAAATGAATCTTGTTATTTTTTTTTCTAACTCTATAAAATAATTTTTGGTAGTTTGATTGGTATGGCACTGAATAAGTAAATTAGCTTAGGTAGGATTGTCATTTTTATTATATTAGCTCAGCCTACCCATGAGCAACTGATGTTTTTCCAATTATTTAGATCTGATTTTATTTGTGTGAAAAGTGTTTTGTAATTGTGTTCATAGAGTTCCTGGGTTTGTTTCGGGAGGTAGACTCCTAAATATTTTATAATGTCTACAGTAAGTTTAAATGGGATTTCTCTTTCTATCTCTTGCTATTGGGCTTTGTCGGTAATATATAGAAATGCTGATGATTTATGTGGGTTTATTTTATAGCCTGCAACTCTGCTAAAGTTGTTTATTATTTCAAGTAGTTTTTTACTTGATTCTCTAGGATTCTCTAAGTATATCATCATGTCATCTGCAAAGAGTGATAGCTTTATTTCTTCTTTGCCTATTCTAATGCCTTCAATTTCTTTTTCCTCTCTTATTGCTAAAGCTAACGTTTCCAGTACAATATTGAATATCAGTGGTGATAATGCACATCCTTGTTTCACCCCCGATCTTATTGGAAATGCTTCTAGTCTGTCCCCATTACATATAATGCTTGCTGAAGGTTTTAGATATATGCTATTTATTATTTTAAGGAAGACTCCATTTATACCTATGCTTTCTAGTGTTTTTAATAGGAATGGGTGTTGTATTTTATCAAAAGCATCTATTGAGATGATCATGTGGTTTCTGTTGGTTTTGTTGTTGGTATGCTCAATGATGCTGATAGTTTTCCTAATATTGAACCAACCCTGCATTCCTGGCATAAATCATACGTGGTCATAGTGTATTATTCTTGTGATAACTTGCTGTAATCTACTTGCTAATATTTTGTTTAAAATTTTTGCATCTACATTCATTAGAGAAATTGGTCTATAATTTTCTTTCTCTATTTTGACTCTTCCTGGTTTAGGTATCAACACCATATTTGTATCATAGAAAGAATTTGGCAAGTCTCCTTCTTCACCTATTTTCCCAAATACTCTATATAGTATTGGAATTAATTGTTCTTTAAATGTTTGATGGAATTTGCATGTAAATCCATCTGGCCGTGGAGATTTTTTCGTAGGGAGTTCATCAATGGCTTGTTCAATTTCTTTTTCTGAGATGGGGTCATTTAAGTATTTTACTTCCTCTTCGGTTAATCTGGGCAATTTATATTTTTGTAAATATGTATCCATTTCACTAAGATTGTCACATTTGTTGGTATATAGTTGGGCAAAATAATTTCTAATTATTGTTTTAATTTCCTCTTCTTTGGTGGTAGCTTTGCCCTCTTCATTCTTGATACTAGTAATTTGGTTTTCTTCTTTCTTTTTTTAAA